>NW_028149416.1:0-63753 GCF_964270895.1 Podarcis filfolensis
CGCTTTTAGGGGCAAGCCACTTTCCGGCTTGCCAGTTTGAATATGCCTGGATATACAAATAGCGCATCATTTCCCAATTGCTAGTCCTTATATAGCCAAAACAGTACCATCCATGCACATGAGAGAGGTACCAGAGGCTTGGGGAATAACCCTCAGAGAGACCCCAGAAGTAGTTCAGTGCAGACTGAGTGGAATAACTTTGACTGACTTTACGGGGGAGGAGGGGGGAAAACCCCCGAGGGGAAATGGAATGGAGTATCCTTGAAAAAGGCATGGTTGGCTAGTGGAACCACGAACAGGAGCATTCTACATTGCAATGTTTGGTTGCAAGACTCACTTCTGCTGTTTCATCTGTGTGGTTTTCTCTGGAGAGTAACCATAGAGGCAGTGAATGCTGTAGAAAGTGACCATTTCAGTAAGGCTTGCAAAGAATTGGGTGTGGCTTGAGAACGGCACTTGTATTATCATGTTTTCAGTTAATCATGGGGCAAAACAAGTAAAAAGTGTTCCAAGAACTACATAAGTGTTGGCTATCCCTTGGACGTAAGCTAAGGTTAAAACAGTTCATGGTTTCATATTCAGAAAGGCAGCAATATTCTTGGTATTAACCCAACAAAACAAAACAGGTTTAAAAAAATCTTCTAATTTGAAATAATATGCACAACATGACCAGCTTTTATTTGTTACTTTTAATTCTTTTTTAAAAAAAAATTACAAGATTTAAACAAATGCATTGAAGGGGCAATGAAAATCTGTTCTGAAAACCAGAACTCATTAATAAAAAGCTTAATAATCATTCATAGGATTAAGTTCATATCACCAACATCTTTCTGAATCATTTGGTGGGTTCCATCTCTTATCCTATATTATTATTATTATTAATTTATATACCACTTGGGTGTACTGAAACCTCAACGTGGTTTACAAAGAAAACAATACAATCGTCAGTAAAAGCAGTTCAGAACAAATATTTAAAACACTCAAAAATAATAAAACTCAACAAAATGCAAAAATCAGATTAAAACACATGGCAGCTTCTGCATGTTTGGATAGGCTTGCCTAAACAAAAATCAGTAAAAGTTTCAAAAAACGAATCTGTTTGCCTTTGTTCTCTTTGTGTTAGAACTTGACCATTCATTTTTTTCTGCCAATATAGTTGTCCATACTTTGTTATACCACGCTTCCATTGATAGTTCTTTAGAATTCTTTCCAGCACTGCACAACTAACAAGTGCACTGGTACAAACAAAAGAACTACATTTCTATGCATGTCAACTGTGAAGTTCCATTGACTGTAAGGGAGCTTAATCCCAAATAGGTATGAGATTATAGTCATATTCTGTTTCATTTGGTTAATGCATGGTTTGAGAGTGCATCTACAAATAATGAACAGTGGATACTTTCTTTCAATAGCATTTGTTCATCAGGGTGGTGGTGGGGGGTGGCAATCTGGTCCACCAAATTTCCTTCACTTCTTTTGATGGAGGATCAGAACTGTTTGACTCTCTAGCCTTGTATGTACATTGAGTGTTTAAGAGAACATACAACATTTTAGTGTTTCTTTAAGGGTGTGCAAAGGTCTATGGAATGGGAGAGCTGAGCCCACTGAAGAAGCACACTGGCAATAGACTGAATTTGGGGATAACAGATTTTTGTGTGTTAACAGCAGAACCTGGCTGGGCATAGCGCTGATTGGGTGGGAAGTGGTGACATCACAGTAAAAAAAATCCATTCTGCTTTTAGAATGTCATGGAAAGAAATTTGGGCTAATAGCTTAGGTAATGAGATAGGCAGGTGATGGGAAGTTGTCGTGCTTGATCTACACGGGTTGCTTTGACATATTTTATTAATAAATTTATTATTTAAAACACACACACAACAGGGAACCAAAATACATTTGGAATGCAATCCTATACCTTACCTGGGATTAAGTCCCACTGAATTTAGTGAAACACTGCTGAGTAGACATGCACAGGATTGTACACTAACTTGAATACAATGTTTTGGAAAAGCCCTTTGGAAGGTTTGCCTGAAAAATTGGAGAAGGCTACTTAGACAGTACATCTGTCAAATGTCTTGTAATGTCAAGAACCTGGTCTTGAGCTTCAGAAGGAAAAAAAATACATATAGCAAGTCTTGATTTGCATGTTCACGTCTGTACATCTCCTAAATGGACGGATACAACAGCAACAAAAGCCACAAGATAGGATGTTATTAGAATGGCCGTGACCAAAAAGATCCAGTGTGATTTATGCAATGTACCTAGGAAGCCATCTGATGTGAAGTCAACAAAATGAAGGGCAATGAATAATTCAGCACCTAGATCCATCACATCATCTCCCTGACCATGTTATTGCTATTTTTTACGTAATTGCAAAGTGAAAAATAAATTGATGTCATAAATAAAAACCATGTCATTTGTCTTGAAATGCACTTTTAAGAATTATAGATCCACTTCTCCCTGTTTGGCAAGAACAATGTGATCTTACTGTATGCAAATAATTTGGGTTGTGTGTTTTGCTTTTTTAAACAAACAAACAAACCCCACCAGAATGTGTCCTTATTAGCATCCTCTGTAGGAAGAAACAGATCTGTGCTGTGAGGTGCAACACCTCTGTTGGTAAACTGAATTGGTAAGAGAGTGATGTCCCTGACTTGCTGCTTTAGAGTACTTGAATGTACTCAGAGGTGTACCTAGGCAAGGAGCTGTATCGCCCCCCCCCCAAAAAAAAATTGCTTTACCACAATAGCCACATCAGAAATTATGACATTTTATGTGACCCAAATATTCAAAGCATCTGAAGGTAAGGGCGAGGAAAGGAGGAAGGGTGGGGGGAAATGCACACCTTTGTGAGAAAGATGGGAAGCTTCTCCTGAATTTGATACCACTGTTGACAGCAGTGTTGGGTCACCACTCCAAAAGATGGTCTCCAGGCCTCTGGGCAGAAACTATGAAGAAAAATGTACAGCTACTCTTCCAAATGATTTATGTGAAATGATCTGGTCTGGATGCTCCTGCCTGGCTGTGCTTTCAGTCAGTGAGTGAAGTCAGAGCTGTAATTGACAAGTAAGTTTGGACACAAGGTGTTTGGACACAGTGTGACTGGAACCCATGGGGTTTTAAAAAGCTTCTGTTTAGTGCACTTTTCTTGCCTTTGTCTCATTTTCTAGTGCTCAGAGTTTCCATATTATTCCATTCTTTCCCCCTATCAACAAGGATGCACATCTCCTGTGGTGGGTTCACCTGGAATCATGCAATTCCTAGAAGTTATTCACCTTATGATTCTCCTAATGAGTCCCATCAGCAGAATCCTTGCACAAGGACTTGCACTTGTATTTTGGGGCTTCCCTCCATACCTCCTCCACTCCCCAAATTGGCTTGGGAGGGTGTTCAGGAGAAGCCCCAGAACAGTGCAAGAGGAGAGGGGAGATCATTCCATCTGGCAAACTGAAAAAGCTGACTATTCTGAGAAAACCCATTGTAACTGTAGATAATCCTTCACCAACCTGGTGCCCTCCAGGTGTTTTGGACTACAAGCTCTATCAGCCTCACCTGATGATTCATCTTCCTTGTCCATAAGTTGCCATGGATTCCAAATTCAGGATCACCAGGATTCCAGGTTGGATTTCCACACCAAAAGCTAAAATAGATATAAGAGCTGTCATTAGGCATTTCAATCAGGCATTCCAATGGCTGCCCTTCACACAGCAAACTTAGAGAATACTCACATTTACAGCAGTCTTTTAAATTGTAGGGAGTTATCATCCTTGGAAAGAAGTAACTATTCATAGGGAAACAATTTTCAAATTTACACACACAGACACCCCATCTCTATCCTTTGGACAAACCCCTGTTTTATAGCTCACTAGCTGGAGATGGGAATAATATTTTTAAATAGTTGTCTTGGGATATACTTTTTATATTTCTTCCATAATTGGATTAAAGCAGTCCATTGTTTAATTTGAACCTATAAATGCTAGAAGATAGTTCCTTTTTTTGTTTGTTTAATTCTTGTTTTTCTTCTTCCAATAGGCTGCAGCAATCACTCATCTGCTCTTGACTTTGTCCTTCAGCCCACCTGAACACAATGCTCATGTGAGTAAATGCCATTTCTTTGCAAAAATTCTACCTCAACAATGCAAGCTTTTCAAAGAAGAATGAATGCAATCTGTGAATTGAATTGGCAATGCAGGCAGATTAGAAGAAATGCTATGCAATGCCTGGGACATGCCATTTTAATATCTAAAGATGATTGCTTTTAGGAAGGAGACAATGGGTTTAGCACAGAGGTGACAAAATATATTCTTTCCCCCTTCCCTCTTGGTAAACAAACTTCTTTTATAAATGAAATGAAACCGTATTACAGAACAGTGATCAGAAAGGAGAGACATGGCCCCGCCATTGTCCTCCAGCTGATAGGATAAGAGGCATTTGCAACCAGGATAAGGGGAGGCTGTGTGTGTAGCAGAGCCTGATGTTGGAGTTTGTGTATGGGTAGGTCTCAGAATTTCAAAGCCAGTCTGCCAAGGACAGAGAGCTTAGAATTACTATAGCCTTTGTTATTATGTATTAAGTTAGAGGTTTTTGAGGTAGGTTCAAGTACTAGATTTGGAAGATATAAAGTAGAGTGGGGCATGTGTGACTCTTCAGGTGTTGCCAGACTCCAGCTGCCATCAACCCCAGCCAGCATGGACATAGTTGTAGTAAACAACACCTTGGAGGGCCACAAGTTCCTCATCACTGGTCTAAAAGAAAGAGGTTGGGGGGAGGGGGGAATCCAGTGACACTAGGCAACACAATATGGGATATTTTGATTAGCAGCTCAAAGGTCTGCGCATGCTGTTAAGGAAAATGAAGGAGAAAAGTTTCTCATGGACTAGAATGAGGAGGGACTTGTTTATTCATGTTGGATGTGGCTTCTCTCCCCACCAGCCACTGAGGCACTGTGTTTCTCACTTAAGCATGCCCTTATTTACCAACCCGTGGCTTTCGCTCCAGTGTATTCATGCCGCTCAGCCTCTTTCTTCAGCTGCCCTCACCTGTTCTTGATAAAAGTGCTGTGGGTGCCAGCACAAGATTGCAGCCATAGAGAGATGGGGGAAAGAGGTTCCAGTACTGCTGAGTATTGTCACAAAAAAGTTATGTGTATGTATGACATTTTTGCTTAAATAGTATCGTATAATTGGAAGGTAAATCATAGTTCATTTCGGGAAGCTCACTACTACAGCACCACTGATAGGTGGCCATTCTGTCTACACTTAAAAGCTTCTAATGAAGAAGACTCCAAGGCAGTCTGCTCCACCTGAACAGTTAGGACGTTCTTCTTACTGTTTAGTCTAAGTCCCTTGCCTTGTAGTTTGAACCTTTTGGTTCAGGTTCTGCCCTGCCCTCTGAAACGACATGCATGGGTCTTAAAGGTGCAGGTTTAATTTTCTTTGGAGTTTACTATATGAAAGGAGGAGGATGCATGAAATATATGGCAATGTCACTTAAAACATTTATTTTGTAAAAATATAAAATAAAATGCAAAAGCTAAAGTAAATGACAGCCTTCCTTGTCCGCCTCCATATGTACACCTGGGGTTCCTTAATGTTTAAATGAAAATAAATATTAAGGGCTTGGCAATTTTCTTGGAGTACAGTGCTACTAATCTTAAAAGCACTTAATTATAGTCTTGGGGTTAAAGAGAAAACTTGCTCAGTCCATTACTGCTGTATGTTATAAGTGCCAAGTTCCCAAGTATTTTCTCAAGTATTTCCCAGTACATACATCATGTTAAAGTGGTTTTCTTCCCTAATTTCTATCCATTAAAGGATAAAGTGTGTGCTGGAGTTTTAAGACAATATAATACAGAGGATGGGAAAAGATAATTGTTAATACTTTATATGCAAAGTTTCCTTGAAAACTCAGGCAATTATCTCCCTGCTCCCACCAATTTATTGTTGGTCAAACCAACAAGTTGGTGAGGGGAGACTAGAAATGTCAGCTGAGTCCTATTTCAATCCATGTCATATTTTAAAAATGTAAGAGCTGTATAACTCAATAGAAGGTCTAGGTGAGAACAGACTAATCCAAACCAGCAGTTGCTCCTTCTTTTCTTTTTCTGATGTTTAATTTCATGCAGTTCCGAGAAAAAACTACATTGACACTTTCCTGATGTCTATAATAAGGTCATTGCAAGGGCACATTTACTGAATTCTGCTTTCTCCCATCTCCCTGTCTGCCTCCTCCTCCTCCTCCTCCTCCTCCTCCTCCTCCTCCTCTCTCTCTCTCTCTCTCTCTCTCTCTCTCTCTCTCTCTCTCTCTCTCTCTCTCTCTCTCCCTCCCCCTCTCCCTCTTCCCCCCTCTCTTTCTCTGTCTCCTAGCATAGCGGCCAAAATTAACCTTCTTTTAACATTCATTATTTTTACACTCTGAACCTTAATGCATGCTTATGCTTCTCATAAAGCTTGCAAAAATAATAAAATTGTTGCGGAACTGTATGTAGATTAAGAAAGTTAAGCTGGATATTTGTGATATCCCCTTTACTGACATACATGGTGTGCCTTTCTCATATGAAATGGCCTGCCCTAATGTTTTAAATTTGGTGGGTGTCTGCAAGGGGAAAAACAAACTCTTTAAGCTCAGGATGCCAAGAAAAACACATCAGATTCCACCACCATTCAGCCAGGGATTGAATGAGTGCAGTTCAAAATGAAATAGGATGGAGCAACGGGTTGCTGTACTTAGCAGGACATCCAGCTTCTGAATTCATTATCCATGTGTGTCGCTAGGTTTACCAGCTCAGACCCCCAACCCTACTCCCTACTTATATTGTTTTTATTGATTCCTGCCTAGCCAAGCACTGTGTTCCACTGCTAGGATTACAATCGCCTTTAAGAGAGTTATCTGTGTAAACACTGTTCTTTCCTCAAGCGCAAAGGATGCACTAATTAAAAATGTTCCGGAGCCACTGGCATCATTTCCTCATGTTAGAAGACTAACAGAGTCTCATTGCTTCTTGTACAGTGGAGAGTGAAAAAGAAACAATCAAGCAAGATCTTAACTGAGAATAGAAGGCCAATAAAAAACAAACAAACATTGACACACTTAAAGCAAGAACATTTTCCTATTCAGAACAAAGAGAATGAATTGGTCAACATGATTCTCAAAAGTGTCTGTTCCCCAGGCCAGGGCGAAGGGATCTTCAGTGTGGGTCATAATCAGCATGCAAGCAGTTAGCTAGATCACTTGCCAAGCTTTTTGTTTCAATAGAAGTAGTGTTGACACACATTGTGTCAGGTAAAAACATGCATAGGGTTAGGACCCAGACCCATGAATAGAGAGGTCTGTACTTTATAGCCATTCTAGCCCTTTTAATCCTCCTGCACCATATTAAGATTGGCATTACATGTGTTTCTATTGGTTTCCATCCCAACAATATTATTTTGAAGTCAGTGCTACAATAAGTTATCTTCTGATTAAATCCATCCTTCAAAGCAATGGTCCATCTAGTTCAGTGCTTTCTTCCCTGACTTGTAGTTGCTCTCCAAGATCTCTGGTTAAATCTTTCCTGGCCCCCTACCAGAGATCCTTTAAGAGATGTGAAGACCCTCCCTGAGAAATATCTCTTCTCTTTTTGCAAATGTTTTCTCTGTGTGTCAGTTACTCAGATGACCCTCCCAAGGAAGGGAGGGAATCTCCAAGCTCACCTAAACAATTAAATTCAGATGAAATTACATGACAAGATGCATCCATTTCACTCCTGGAAGATTTTTGTGAAAGTATTTTGCTACCCTTTAAATTCATTGGATGTTTCACTTGAACAGGAATCTCCAAATTCATTTTAACATTTCTCTTTAGGCAAAGTTTCATAGGCAAGTCTGCTTTAATTGGAGAAGTCAGTGACCTAACAGATGCAACACATGAATTCTATTACCAATCCATGGTGCCTCTTCTGCTACATATATTTCTTCTACCTCTCTCATTCTAAAAATGATGATTCAAGCTACCATTCACCTTGCCTGCTGATCTATAGCTGTCTTTTCTCATGTGCTTGTGCTGCCTTTCAGATGATCATCCTTGGCGTCCTTCTCCCCTTTGGGTTCCTTCTAGAACTTCAGATGTTCACATAAATTAACTACCTTTGATTCTTCCAACATGTCTTTTCATTTGTTGGCCAGGATCTAGATTAAGGTAGCCAACATTCCTGAGCAGCCTGGTCAATGGTCAGGAATGACTGTGTTTCATGATTCCCATAAATATATCTGTAGAGTTAGGCACCCATAAATAACACTGAAAATTAATGAATTTAGAAACAATTTTAATATTGGTCAGGAATTTAAAAAAATTACAAGGCCTGATTCATGAGCCTAATTGTATCTTGAACAGCAGCCCCTGGTGCCAAATGGCAAACAGCTTTTGAAACTGAGTGCTGCCAAAAATTGTACCCCTATCCACTTTCCATTCATCTGAAGTGTGTGTGTGTATGTGTGTGTAGATGATGATGATGATGATGATGATGATGATAGATATAGATGATAGATAGATGATAGATAGATTTGTATTCTACAGATGCCTTTAGTCACATGGGGGTGGGACTCAACCCACTCTGTGGACTTCAAGAATGTGGTGGGGCAACATGAGTCTTCCATGGTGGTAGTCATCCATGCAGTGTGACATTCTATATTTTGTGCCTGGAAAGTGGAGAACACATCATGAAGATACCATTTTGTGACGTACCATTTGTTCTATGGATTTAATGCTACTGTTGCTTTTGTGCTGTTCACAAGATTTTCCTTAATGTTGGCCCCGTATAATTTTTGGCATACAAGAAAATAAAACAACATTCTTAGTGGCAACTCCATAAGCCAGAGAAGCATATGAATTTTTCACCTTGATCCACAGACCTATGACAAGGTAAGGCCTTCATCTTTCAGCAGAGTCCTTTTTGGCTACACAGCAGCTAAGAAATAAATTACATTGGTTTTTGGCTCTCTTGTTTTTTAAGGAAGAAAAAATTGCTGCTACATCTGGTCCAGTTTCTTTGCCAGATTCTTCATCTAATTGTTTTCTAATTTGAAGGAAACCTCAGTTGGCCCAAATGCCAGAGATTTAAATGCAGGGGTTAAATTGCTTTTGTCAGATTTCTAGTTCACAAGCTACGGTAATGTGAAACTGTATATCTATCCAATAAACAAAAGAGTTCAGAATTGGAGCTGTTGATGATTTCACTCTATGTGGTCTCTTGAACTACACATTTTCACACATTCATATTTCCTTTGTTTTCTCCCATACTTAAAAAAAGAGTTCAGCCTGGATCTTTTAAGCAGAAAAGAGAAGCAGACAATTGTAAGAAAGGAATCGTGATACCAAGAATGAATGAATATTGTGCCCAAGATTGAGTGGGCCCGGTGTGAACTGTGTGTGTGTGATGTCATGCAATGACATGCGAAGGCTGAGCATGGAGCCCAGCACAGTGCAGCTTCAGTGACCGGCAGCTCCTCTGTTGTGCTCAGGAGGAGTCAGCCACTGAAGATATGCCATGCTTGGCTCCACCTTGTCCTCCTCCATCCCCTCAACATTGAGGGGGCTGAAGACACCTCAGCCCCATAGAGTTGGCACATCTGTTTTGCATAGTATCATAATACTGAAGCAATCTGTATTTTGTTATATCCCAGGCCTATAACCAGTGACCTTCTGTTCCTACCAAGAAAGAAAGGAGGAATATTGTTCTATATAATGAGAATCAAACATTTTTTAAAGCCTTTTCTCTTAATTATGGCCAGGTCTAAGTACTCATAGTTAATTAGAATGGCGGCTCAGAAGAATACTGGAAGATGTGCATTCCACTGTGGAACACTATAGAATTACAGCTATTTTGCTTCATATTGCATGAGGGGCTCTTTCACAGGGAGATTTGAGCTGCATGTAACATACATGAAACCCAGGACTAAGAAGAAAGAACCAGGACCTAGGGACTGAATGCAGAGCAGCCAGCAAACTCTGACAGAAAGCACAGCTGTCGTGAAAGAGGCTCTTAAAAAAAAAACCCCCAAAAAACCAGAGGGAAAGATGGGAAGCATGACTATCCCTCTGGGGCAAGGGCTGCTGTTGCACCAAATGCCAGCAGCTTTTCAAACCTAGGCTGGTGCTATAAAATATGAAATATAATGAATAAAAGTTGGCACCCACCCATGTGGAGCTGTCAACCTAATAAAAACAATAGTAACTGGCAGCTGGCATTTAGGTGCTAAGAGATGACTGCTCAGAGATTTTCATAGAGTAAAACTTTCCTTTGTGGGGAAGTCTCTCCCCATCTTTTTGTTGTTGTAGGGGAAGGGGATGCGGAATGGGAGTAAGTTCGCTCTCATTTTCTTACCAAAGAACAGATGGCACAGTAGTAATAGCCCAATGACAAATGAGGTTCAGTTCACATTGAAACATTAGACTGTGCTCAGTGAAGTTCATGCCCAGTGGATTTTGCTGACTGGAATGGCGCACCTTGAGGCACCAAATCCTCCTATTCTCTGAATACTTCAAAGAACCTGTCCTAAAGATGCACCAAACAAAATGGCAGGTCAGAGTAAGAAGCAGCATAACAGATTCTGGTTGTTTGATGCTATCAGATAACATGAGCACATTCTGTATGACAAAGCAGAACACGTGGTCCTGTATAAATACTGTATATATCTATCTACAGATACTGATTCTTTCACATAAGGACTAGAGTGGAAAAGGATACATTTCCCCTAGTGATGAAAATGACAGGCCTTCCAGTGGAAGCCATGATGGAGAAAGCATGATGGAGATGTTCATGGAGGGGAGCAATCAAACATCTTTCTAAGGCGATGACTATGAGCTTCAAGAGTTACGAAAGACCTGAATAATCCTTTTGCGGGTTCACTTCGTTGAGAGCTAGAAACAATTTCTGTTTGTCTAGAGTTCCCAGAAAAGTTCAGCATTCTGGTTAAAAATGGAAAACTCTTAATTAGAATTTTGCCTCAATAACAGGACACTGAACTCTTCTGAAAAACAAAATGATTAATCTATTTCTTTTTTTTAAAAAAAGTTTAAACACCCTTAACAAAACAAAAACACACAATGTACTTCTATCCTTCAGACAAACTTCTATCCTTCAGACATATTTGTATATGTGTAAAATTTTTTAAAAAACACCTAATGTAACCTCAGAGAAGTTTGAAAGCAAGCCACTATACTCATCCTAGTTTGCTTATGAGAATTGCCCATAGCCCCTGTCAAGTGTACACCTGATGCAGACCCAGATTTGCATATTGTGTGTAACAGCTCTAAGAAATGCCTTTCTTTGCCCATTAATGAGGATCTGATCCCAGTTATGTTCGCGGAACTCTGTTTTTATCCCTTAAATGTCTTGTGTGTAGCATGCTTGCCCATTGACTTGTGATTCTGCTCTCCTGATTCCTTTTAAATGAAATCTTACCTTGTGAGTTAGGAATTTGTGCACCTTCCTGTTAAGTGGGACACTATATCATGATTGGAATGGGGTTTTGAAAAAGAAATCAGGCTTTCCGCAGTCTTAGAATACTTCCTGATCCTAAGAAGCCCTGAATTGTCACATCTTCTTGTTATTTTCCCATCACCACCACCAATACCTGCCACCAGGAAAAAAAGAGTACACCTTGGCTTTGCTTTTTTCCACTTCTCGCTGATGAATAAGCAGCGTGCAAGTCTTCCTCAGAGCCATCATTTCCCTGTGGGTTGCAAAGTATTTGTTCATTTTTATGAATGTCAGCCTCTTGATATTCACAGCAAACATGCCATCAGCCCTCCAGTCTCCTGACATTCCTGGTAAACAGACAAGTCTTTCAGTAAATGATGATCGCCCCGGCAGAAGAGAGAAGGCGTCGGGTTACAAATATTCAAGGGCACAGAGCTAAGCTGTTCCACAGAAAGAACTGAAGTGTGCACAGAAAGAATATTGTACTTCTGGGGTAGCAACATGCAGCCTGCGGTAGTACATATGGTCCCCTAGGCACTTGTGTTTGACCTACAACTGCTTGTTAAGAGTGCAGATGATATGGAATGAGTTTTAACAACGTGCATCCCTTGCCCTGTTGGTTACATCATTAAAAAGCAGCAGCAATGAGATTGTGAGATATACATATATACCGGTAGGCTCTGTGCATATCAGGCAGAAATCAACAGGCAACATTTTCCCCAACATGAAGATTCAGGGATGGGGAAAGTGATGCTCTTATTTCTGTTCAAGGAAAAGAACCTCAATGCATGAAAGTGGGACCACTAAGAGTGCAACAACAGAAGGCATTTAAAAACAACCACCTTCAGATTTATGGCCTGCATTCAGGTGCTATGCTAAACCAAGGTTTAAGTTCACCAAAATGAGCCACAGGGAGTTACAAGAAGATTAGAAACTTCTGATCCAGTTCTGGATCAACCATAGGTTATTTGCTATCCCAGTTGTATAAGCTGTGGTGAATTAAAATTTTGACTAATTGAAACAAGCCAGCTCTGTTGAAGATCCATTGCACAGCTTAAAGTCCTTGCACTGATAGAAAAGGTGCATTGGGGAAAAGAAATGCAGGACAGGTGAATTTAAAATGCCCATTCACAGCTTCCAACCCTGACACTGGGCTTGGGAAAGGAGCTGTATCTAACCAGACTGTCTGCCTGCGTATTGAGCAGACTAAGTTTTACTCACCCAAGGGAGCTCCTTGGATGCCCCCAAACTTCGCAGCTATGAAGAACTTGCTGAATTAGACCTGCTATAATTTGAACATAGCCCCAATATTGGTTTCTACACTTTGCCTTTTTTCAAAGTACCTGCACTGGATTGCTATTTCACTGTCTAAGAGGAAATTTATTTACTGGGCAATGCACAGATCTCGGTCAGAGGCGGACCTTGGTAATATGGCGCCCTGTGTGAGGCCAAATTTTGATGCCCCTCCAGCCTTCACAGTGCCTTCCCAAAGCCCATTGCTTATTGGGCTTTAGGAAGGAGGCAGGAAGGCAGAACCTTGGACCCTGTGCCCGGTGCAGAGAAAGCAGTTGCGCTGTCATAAATCTACCTCTGTCTCTGTTGATAAAAATGCTGTTCATCAGATGTTGTGCACTATGGAAAAAGAAGCCTAGGTTTACCAGTGATATACAGGCAACAGGGAACCTCAGCTATTTTCTTTGACTGACTGCCTGAAAATATGTTTGCGACATTCAGTTTTAAATGCACAATTAAAAACAATCTTAGGCATACATCTGAAAATAACATTAAAGCAAACCACTGTGGTGGAGGCAACAAAAAGAATACACAGTCCCATCTACCCACCAGTCATTCACAGATCCACCTGTACAGTGACTCCTATGGGCTAGTAACAGATGCTGAGATCCTGTTAAAGCTAAACAGGAATGAATCTTGCCACTTCCTGGAGGGGAGACTGTGGGAAGCTTTGTGTAATCAACTAAAGGAGGAGCAGTATAGATGGGCATAAAGGGTGGGTGCTTGGACAGCAAATAATGTCAAATGATTCGTGCATATGAACCCAGTTGTATGTCAAAGAGAATGGAAAAATGGTCCCTTCTAACTCTACATTTCTATGATTCTCATGCATTTAACATGGAGACAGGAATTCATTTATAGAATTTATATTCTGTACTTTGGGCTATAGACTTTCAGATGTATAACAGAGATTTAAATCAATACACAAAGCAATGATGCTAATGCTATATGACACTTAAATACAGTGGTACCTCGGGTTATAGACGCTTCAGGTTACAGACTTCGCTAACCCAGAAACCTGCTAACCTCGGGTTAAGAACTTTGCTTCAGGATGAGAACAGAAATTGTGTGGTGGCGGCAATGGGAGGCCCCATTAGCTAAAGTGGTACCTCAGGTTAAGAACAGTTTCAGGTTAAGAGCGGACCTCCAGAACAAATTAAGTTCTTAACCCTAGGTACCACTGTATAAGGGTGTGTTGATAATGCTTAAATGTCGTCTTTTTTTCGGAGAGGGTGTATTGCACACAGTGTAGACTTTTAGTTATAAGATGTTGGAGAGGGCTATCTACATTATGGCCTTTTGTTTAATGTGTTTAACGAGAGTCCCAGGGACCTTTTGCTAGCTGTTTTGGATACTTCGGTGTGCTGCATGTGGTGGATCTTTGAACACAGGTGCCTGACATACTGAACAAGCCCATTGGTCCTTCCAGCCCAGAATTTACTGAGACTGGAAGCTTCTTTTGATGGTTTCAAGGCTTAATCTGGCCCTGTTTCCAGAAATCTTTTAACTGGAGATGCTAATTGATGAATTTAGCACTTCTGAAATCAGAAATGGGGTGAGCCTCTTCGCACATTCCTAAAATGGAAAATGAGTGATTAAAAGTTGGTATTGATTGAAGAAGCTTATCAGAAATCATTTGTGATGGGGAAATACATCTGCTGACATATTACATTATCTTATATCATTGTTTTCATTTCTCCTTTGCCTCAAGATCTTAGTACTGAGAAAATACAAACAGTAGTTATACAGATTGGAGAGTGAGATGAATGATCACATGCCTTCTCATGCAAACGGTTATTTTTTCAATTTGAAAGAAATTTTCATTCAAGAATTTCAACCAGCTCAAAGCTATCTGCAGCTGCTATTTCACAGTGCTGAAGTGAAGTTCAGTGCAAAACTGTTGTGATCATTCCCATCGGAAAACACAAACATCAGCTGGGACCAATTCAAACTTACAGCAGATGGATAATATTTTTATGCACCCAAATTGTTACCAGTTGTTCCACATGTCCCCCCCCCCCTAGGAAATAAAGAAAATTGAAGCATAGCCAAGTTGGTGACAAAAAGGGTTCTTCTTTGCCTTAGTGTCTTTGGTCTCAGGCTCCCACAGCCAAAACTGGCTCGGTCTCCCTGGATATCTCCTTGTCATCAACACTATTAATGATGGTTTCCTTATTTGGGATATTAGAAGGGCTTCACTCAGTGCCAGAATCTTTTGGAAGATGATCACTGTGAGTCAGCCTAATGCCATAACAAGATGTGTAACAGCTGTAGCAGTGATACTTTGGCAAGCCAGGCCAAAATTCTAAAATGAATAACAAATTTATTCTTGTAGCCTATGTAGAGCTTGTGCCCTAACACACCAGTCTGTGTATTTATTTGAGAACCCTCTTCAGAAATCCAGGTGCTGCAAACATAAACATGCACATATGGAAGGCTGAGGAGCAGGGAATGACAACGCCAGGCAGGTATATCAGGAAAACTGAGGATCAAAGAAACAATGATGGGGTTTATCTTCTCTTGATGACTTGGATTTGTAATAATGGGGCCCTCCAGGATGCTTTGCAATCTAATCTTCAAATTGCTGTAGCAGTCAAGTGATGTAGCCTTTTTTTTCCAGACTTCAGCCGCAAATTTCAACTTTTCTCACCTAGCTTATGCTGCTAAGGTGAAGAAGGCTAACCAGAAGAGTAGACTTGGATGTAAAATGACTGTAAAAAACAAATACCTAGGCTCAGGGGGTGCTCAGATGCACCCTGTTCTTTAATTCTAACAATATTTATTTTGCACCTGGCTTTATTCTGGGGTGCTAGTAAAAAAACTCAAAAGGAGATTCTTCAAGCCTGAAGTCTATCCACCCCTGTGTATAAGGCTGCAGATTGCTCACAGTCCAGACCAGCCACACAAATATACAAAATGCTGAAAAAAGTCTCAAATGTTGGCATGGTATCTCCCTGTGCTGAATTACTTGTGTGGGGGGGGGGGGGGCAAATGGGAGGAGAATGAAACCAGATTCTAGAAACATTCCATTGTAAATTTAAAGCAAGAAATAGCAATTTGCCCATACAATAAACTGTATGAGAGACGGTGTGTCACATAGTTGCAGTGAATCAGGAATTCTCTGGTTCAGCTCTTGTCTCTGCCACAGATTCATTAGGTGGCCTTTGGTTAGTCATGACCTCAGAACCTCAGAACCCTTTTGCAATTTGTGAATAATAATATGCTGACTTCAGGACAAGTCCTACTCTCTATTGGAGTACCATTAAAAGTACAGTGGTACTGTACCTCGGTTTACGAACTTAATCCTTTCCGGAAGTCCGTTCTTAAACTGAAATCGTTCTTAAACCGAGGTGCGCTTTTCCTAATGAGGCCTCCCACTGCTGGTGCCCATCTACTGTCCGGTTTCCGTCCGTAGACTGAGGTAAAGTTCTCAAACTGGGACACTGCTTCCGGTTTTGCAGAGTCCGTAAACCGAATAGTTCGGGAACAGGGCTGTTCTTAAACCAAGGTACCACTGTATATATATTGGGCTATCTCTACTGATCTGCCTTGTAGGGTTGTTATAAGGATTCCTGTGATAATGGCTGGTGCTCCGGTCAAGGCTGCTGTCAGTCTGTGGAATGGTGAGATGCACAGAGCCATCAGCTTGATCGCTCCTGAGGGTCTGCGCAGCTGCTGTGGGGTACGCAGGTCACCTTGGTATTTGTACACATATTAGTTCACAACTCAGAAAAGGGTAAAATCACATTCCCCCCGCCTGCATGAAATAAAACCTGAATTGGAAAGATAATGGACTCCCATCTTTGCTTTTGCCTTCTGTTTTTGGATTACATGCTACTTCCCAATCACAGCTACACAAAAATCCTTGATACCTGAATTGTTTTTTTTTTTTTATGGTGCAGCAATCACTTGGGAAGTCCAAATCAAAGGATTAAACCAGAAGTTCCTTCTCTAGAAATTGTGTGTATTTCACTCTAGATTTCTCTTTGCCTACTTGGCTAGAACTGCTTTCTTAATTGTTAGTGTTGTAACCCTATGACTTAATTCACTGGCTGAAAGCATTAATGAATGGCAGTAAGCTTTCTTGTTTAGTTGTGTCCGTCTCTTCATGACCCCATGGACCAGAGCACGTCGGGCACTCCTGTCTTCCACTGCCTCCCACAGTTTGGTCAAACTCATGTTGGTAGCTTCGAGAACACTGTCCAACCATCTTGTCCTCTGTCGTCCCCTTCTCCTTGTGCCCTCCATCTTTCCCAACATCAGGGTCTTTTCCAGGGAGTCTTCTCTTCTCATGAGGTGGCCAAAGTACTGGAGCCTCAGCTTCAGGATCTGTCCTTCCAGTGAGCACTCAGGGCTGATTTCCTTAAGAATGGATAGGTTTGATCTTCTTGCAGTCCATGGGACTCTCAAGAATCTCCTCCAGCACCATAATTCAAAAGCATCAATTCTTCGGCGATCAACCTTCTTTATGGTCCAGCTCTCACTTCCATACATCACTACTGGGAAAACCATAGCTTAAACTATATGGACCTTTGTTGGCAAGGTGATGTCTCTGCTTTTTAAGATGCTGTCTAGGTTTGTCATTGCTTTTCTCTCAAGAGGCAGGTGTCTTTTAATTTTGTGACTGCTGTCACCATCTGCAGTGATCATGAGCCTAAGAAAGTAAAATCGCCCACTGCCTCCATTTCTTCCCCTTCTATTTGCCAGGAGGTGATAGGACCACCTTGTAGTGTCCCACAAAGCACTGCTTAGAAAACACAGTATTGCTGCTGCAATAAATAAATAAATAAATGTTAAAAACAAGAATAGTGCTTCCATGTTTTGCTTCCTAACTTTGGTTCCGCAAGTGCTGTAGACTTACTTTTAAAAGAAAGAGATTGCTGGGAATCTGTGGGTTATGGGTAGGACCTGGCACCCAGGAAAAAAAGATCTCCACTGAAACCATCAGTTCTTTCCCCATCTCCCTTCACCCCTTTAGTTCCCATCCATCCTGCCCTATGGTGGGTGCCCATATTTCCCAACCCAAGTAGTGATCTGAACCCATTCAATGATCCTAGATACTACACTGGGTCTCATCAGAGGCCAAAGAAGTGAAATAGTTAATCTCTTCTGAAGCCTGAGGGCCGTTCAGATGGCTAGCTAAAGCAGAATTGCCTGTGTAGGTCTTCACATTTCTCTAGGAAAATTCTTATTTTCCACCTCACTTCGTACAAGCAAACACTTGTAGGCTGGAGACATTGTGGTCCATGTAGAATGGAATGTTGAGTCCCTGCCATATGTTTGCAGATCTTAACTTTGAAATGTGGGCACAATACCACAAGCTGTCAAGTTGTGTAAAAACTTAAGCAAAGACAAAAACATAGAGTAATATTTACCAGATGAGACTTCTATGTAATCTTGTTGGAATTTTGGGAGTATCCAACTTTCATGGATTTCGAAATAGGCCATGTATCTTTTGTTTTTATCCATTTTCCCTGATGATGAAGGAAAGAAACAAAATATTAATGAAAGTGAAGCATTTTATATTGCCAAAGAATGAACTCACTATGGCCTCAGGAAGTTTCAGATGTATATATATATGTCTTTCTCCTCTTGGCTCTTATTAAAAAAAGAGGGAGGATGCGACATTCAATTCACATAAAAGCAAAAAAGGCATTTCTATTTATTACAAACCAGCAAATTAGTGTTCAATATTCTTATTATGATGATGAAGTTCCAGTTATCATTGTTAATATCTGATCATGTTTAACATAATAATTATAGCACGACAATTTGTGATTTTTTAAAACTAGATTCTTCTTTAGTATTCCTGAAAAAATATTAATAATACACTGCCAAATTAATGTTAAAAATTGTTATACCCTGTAATAGCAAACTGGGATGTTTAATGCCTATTGGTTTGAAGGCAAAATAGTGTTGCTAAAAATATAGTGGAATCTATATAATTGAAGTTATCCCAAGGTATAAGGAAATGTAAATGTTTCTAAATTGATTTTTTTTAAAGGAAACCAACCCCCCCCCCAAAAAAAAAAGACCCTCTCACCTTCCAGGACATGTGGAATGTTGAGAAATAAACAAATTATAGAGATCTCCTTATCTGGAATGGGGAGCAAAGTCCAGGTTCATATTAAATATCAAAGAGGGGAACTCCTGTCATTGTTGCTAGCTTTTGAGGGAGGATAAGTTGCTAGCTTTTGAGGGAGGATAAGTAGGAATGTATGAGTGAAGAAACTACTATACAAATGAAAAACCACATTGGTTGCTTGGACCACTTTTGTCTCTAGCCCTGCCCACAGTCTCTGGAAGGTGTCCCAGGAGGCTGAAAAAGATTCCCTGTCTCTGGCCTAAGGTGATTCTCAGCCTTAGGTTACCCTTGTGCCATGCCATAGCAGCCAGATATGAACCTCATTGTAATGGTTATAGGGGTTGCTCGTGCGTAAGTTGCCGCCACTCCTGGCTAGGTTGCCTGGTTAAACCTTTTCTGTCTGGACAGTGCTTCACTTCGTGGCTGCTTCAGTCGCTGGCAGAATCCATCAGTGGGCGTTTCTTGAACCTCTTCCAGCATAGAAGTTCTTTGACGCCAAGTCTCCGCCTACTCTCCCTGTGTGGAAGTCTTCTGCACAGGGTGGGTGTGGGCAGCGGAGGACCCGTGCTCTCCCCGCTGGTCTCCGGCGAGGAGTCCTGGAGCTGGTCTCAGGCGAGGAGTCCTGGAGCCCTCTCGCCGATTCCCCCATCTGCCCCCCTTTCTCCCTGGTGTCACGCTGATTTCCTTCCCCAGCCGATGAGCTGCCTCTCTCCCTGCTGGGCCCTTCTCCAGCATTGCTTTGGAGCCTTGCCTCCACCTCTAGCTCCGATGGCAGTTCCCTGACACTCATATATAAGCCCAACAATTCTGCAGTTTCAAGACCTTCAGAGCTAGGGGGTTAATCTGGATGCATTTCGGAGTGGACTAGAAGTCAAGATTTTTATTTATATATTTGAAAAATTGATGCAAGCATTTTCTTGACAGAGAATTCTCAAAACGTGACCTTTTGTCTTGGATATTCTTGAGAGCAACATTCTCTAGGACTGCACATAGAACTTACCACATTCTTCTGAACTATGGAACATATTGGGGAAGAATGTCCTTCCTATATATTCCTTCCCAGATGCCCAACAGTCTAAGGGTCCCACAAACTATTGTCCTGGGAGCAGTGGCTGAAGGGATGGCAAAGAATTCTAGCATCAGCATGTGGACTGGCATGGTCATGTTAAGACCCACCAGAGCTGATGATGGTCCCTGAAGCATCCTTCTTATTTTATCCTTTTTAAAAAATAAAAATAATCATTTTTTAATTTTTTTATTTTTAACATTTTATGTCAGAGAGTGGCTGGGCAGGCATGTAAATGGTTACAAATATTCGTTTTATTATTTTCACTTTAAAAATACATTCCTCTTTTCTACAACAAAAGGGTGCTCGTTCCCACGTAAATGTGTTTAACATCAGGGCATCAGAAGCAAATGTCATTGCGTACCCAGACGCAGCGCCCCCACCCCCAGGAGAAAGCCTGACTCAAAAAGGGGGGGGGGAATAACAACATTCTGGAATTAAACAACATTGTGGAATTAAAATGGTCACAACTTTATTGATATTTCAGATGTAGCATAGGCCTGTATATTCCTCTCAGCCCCCTGTTGGGGGTCTGATGACAGGGTCAAGTATGGGGGAGATGTGACTACTGCGAAATGCAGCTTTACACAGATGGCCCCTCCCAAGCCACTGGGGGAAGCTCTATGGCCTGCCAGCCAAACGCTTTTGACATTATGTACAGAGGCTTGCCCTCAAGACCCCTCGTATCACCACCACAAGAGTCACCTCTTCACCAGATGCTAGACTAAGGATTCTGCCCAAAGCCTAAACCGCCAACGTTGTGACTGTTGCTCTGGGGAAGGAAAAACCTGGCAACCAGGGAAAGTTCCTTCCCAGCTCTGAATACAGCAACCACCATTAAAACCATAGCAAAGCCCACAGACCTGTAAGAAAAGTTGTTAAGGCACAATGCAAAGTGTTAAAGACTGGGCTGGACAGGTGACGCTCCCGGACGGAATGTACAGCAGGTAGCAACGCCAGCCTGTTTATAGGGGCTGGGAGTAGACCAGAGTGAAGACTGCCACTCCAAGGTCTGCTCCCAAGGCCTGCCTCCCCTCCACCCCAGGCCACCGCGGAGAGGCTGAAATTTGAACTGAGTCTTGTTTGTTTCTCCCTCTTGCTTTCAAACATTAGAAATGCAGAAGGCGAGAACAGTGCTAGGGAAAAGAGGAAAAGAAATGGTAATTCTGTGTTTCACAACTCAAGCAATACACATGGTCTTCTAAAAGGGGTTTGTGAAAGACCATTAAGTATAGGGTTTAAAATAACCTAGCACGCACCTGTCCCCTGTCGCCTCAGATCAGGGTGGAAGAACTGGTTATTCCTGACTTAGATATGACAAAGCTTGAGACATAGGTCCAGTTCAAACATGTGCTAACAAGCAAACATGTGGGTTCACAAAAAGAAGATTGCAATGCCTTTTCCTGCCTCTGGTCCTGCTGCTGGTACCCTACACTGAGCTAGGTATTGGTTTGGCTTAGTGTAATGACCAAACTGGGTCATAGAGCAGGGCAATCCCAGTGATAGAAAGGACTTCCTGGAATTCCCTGCCCCCACTGATCTGTCAAATGACTTCCTTTCTTGCTTTCTTTCACTGTGAGAAAATATTTGTGTACACAAAAGCTTTTCCCGGTTACTAAATTATTGCAGTTGTTCTTGTTGTTCATTTTAGCAGTATATTTTTATGGTGTTATATGGTGTATTTTTCTGGTGATTTATAGGGTTTTGTATGTTTTATGAGTGGCTTTGAGAACTTTTTTTCCTGCAGCTGAGCAACAAGTTCATTAAACAAAGCAACAAATAAATAAATGTGAACTACAGCTGACCTATACCTAGCTTAGGTAAAACTGGATCTGAGCAAACATAAGAACATAAGGAGGACCTGTTGGATCAGGCCAGTGGCCCATTTAGCATCATGGTAGCCAGCCAGATTCCACGGAGAAGCCTGAAAAACCTGATAAATTATGGGAATTATAAAACAGGCAGGACTTGCTACAAAATGTAGCAGTGTGGAGTGTTCCTGTATAGTAGTCCAATCAGTCGTTCCCTCTCAGACCCAAATTTCCTTTCTTCCCCAAACATTCTGTTTCCACTGAGTATGCTGGGCTCATTGGATGTGTGAAGCAGCAGATACAGAATACTGTTGAGAGAGACAGAACTTACAGGGTTAAGAAGTTCTGAGTGACGCTTCACATTCCGAGAGGTGTGTTTAGAACACGGAAGTGGGAGTGGTCAGTATCTCTTTAGACCCCCGGACGCCATCGAAGCAACAAATACAAAGGGAATATGCAGTGAAGGATTGGATGTATTTATTTTATTTACATAATTATTTCTTTCCAGCCATATCATAATATCAGGGTGGTGCACAACTGTAAAACAATGTGAAATAATAATAATAATAGGGGGAAAAATCAATTTCTGCATTCATGAGTCTAAATGATTTCTGAAAAGCTGGGGAGACCCTACCAACCTGAAAAAAATTGAAGTTGCAAATGTGAGAAAACAAATTAGATCTATTTAATCAATCGTGGAATTAAGGAAAATGCAATGTTGAAATGTGGGAGGAGAGACAGAGAGAGAGAGAGAGAGAGAGAACTCCTTTGCAAATCCTTAACGGACAGGCCAGATCTTTTCTCTCCCTTTTCAACAGTTGTGGTGCATATTCTTGGCAACGGCTCAGAGAAATGAAGTGTTCTTTTTATGGGAATTGTCTTTCACACACAAAAAGTAATTAAGGGAATAAAGGAATATGATGTGTAAGAAAATGGGAGCCACAACAATCTCCCAAGTAAGCTGCCATGCCTAATTCTTCATAACACATAAGTTATGGGTGAAGAAAGGAAGAAAGACACAAGTACGGTCCCTTCAAGAAATTCCCTCTGGTTAACTGCTGTCCAGCCAAGAGAACGTCAAAACATCTAAGTGCATATTGTGTGTCCTAATGACCAATCTGTTTCTCTAGCAAAGGGAAAGGCGATGGGGAGGTTGGTCAGAAAGCACAAAGGGACAGAGAGTTATCTATTTATAACTTTTATAAGGCCCTGTAAGAGGAGAGCTTGGGAACTGGGCGGCTGATTGCACTTTCTCTGATGTGGACTCTATTGAGTGTTGGAAGGCATCCTATTACTGACCACTACAAAGCCCTCTGCGGTTTAGTTAAGAGCACATTCTTCATGATGAGAATGCTGTAAAGGGGGAAGGAAAAGTAATACTAGTCTGCCCAAAGAAATGGTGACTTTGTCATAAATAATGCAATAGGAGCTCCTTACGAGTCTCACCAGCAGATCATTTGCTGCGATTAGAAGGTCAGGACACCTCCTCCTATTTAAGCCACTTCAAGTGCCTTGGAGAGAGTAACAAGTGTCCCAGGTACTTTTACTTGGAAGTGTGTTTCATTGAAATAATGAAAGAAAAAAAAGCCCACTTCCAGGGACTTATTGGCTTATTTAGGACTACAAACTGCAGCCCACTCACTCCACAGAATTTATATTCTGCATTGTGGCCTTACTCTCACAAACATCTGACAAATAGTCCTGAACGACTGTCTTGCATTGTAAAAACAACAAGGAATCTTTAGCGCCTTAAAAGACTAACAAATTGATTATGGCAGAAGCTTTTGCGGACTAAAGTCCCCTGCACGGTCCTCAGAAGGTAATGCCATAATCAATTTGTTAGTCTTTCAGGTACCCTATTGGAAGCTGGCTGCATTAGTTATAATGGCTGAAGCAAAAACCAGAACTCTGACCTACATAAGTGCCACTTTTATACACTTAAGCAGGAACTTAAGCAGGTGATGCTTTTTTGATTTCATTGAAGGGTAGTCTATGAATCTGTTTTAAAATAAAATATGCACCTCATTCCAAACTTGATGTGAGAGCCATAAGTGTACACTATACTACAGCAACAAAGAACAGCATAAAGCAACTTCAAGTGGGGGAGGAGGGGTTCAGTGGTTTGAACAGGAGTCTCAAGTCTTCCTCTGCTCCAACAGCTCCATGGGACATTGGGGCATGTGTACAAACGACCATTTTCTAAATGTGGTTAATTAATTGTATGGAGCAGAGCTCCTGAGAGAAGGATATTTGCAGAATATCCTCTCCTGCAGAATGAAGTGATCAGTTGGGCATGAAGAGGATGAGGTGAGTATGCAAAGGTGTGTTATAGAGGTGTAGCCAATAAAAACCTCTCTGCCCAGGCCTTTGGGTGAAGACAATGCTGTGGACTGAAGGCAGACCCTTCCCCTTCTGCAGGATCCTGTTTAATTCTTCTTTTCATTGTGACTTTAACTGACATTTGCATGTTTTCAGCTGTTGCCTATTTTATATCTGTTATATGTATTATTTTATGTATGCATCCCGTCCTGGAAACATTCTTCATGATACGTCTTGGAGGAGCTCTCTTAGAGTCATTTCTAAGAAACAATCAGTTTCCACAGTCTTCAGCCAGCGTCACCAAGGGGCGAAACCTCTATATGTAATTACAAATCTATACAAATGACACGATTGTTTAGCAAGGTCTTACAACACCACAAAGGGCAGTGATAAATACCAGTTTTGCATATTTAACACTTGCACAGTTTTATTATCATGCTGCAGAATATTGCTGCATAGAAAACAATGATTGGTTTATTTGTTTATAATTTTAATAAAATAGAGGGAGAATACCTGGAGTCCTAATACTTCACTGCAGTTCCTGCAAGGGAATTATAATTGGTGGTACTGGCAATACAATGCTACTGAATTTAAAAGAACACAGGGTGAGGGTGGGGGAGTCCAGGAGGAAATGAATAATGCCAATAGAAGTTCCACAAGGTTTCCACTGCTTAAAATGTGTCCTCTATGACTATGTTCACACTACAAACCTAACAGTAATATGCTCTCTCTCCTGCCCTCTCTCCAGCCACCTGCCCCTTCCCAGGTAAGTCTGTAATTCTGGAGAAAGCTATGGATCTCAGTCCAGCAAATTCTGACCACTTGCACCATGCCATATCCCCCAGGATTTTTTGTGGAGAGTCGTGTCAGGTGCAATGTTTTAAAACATATACAGAGTTTGAATTATTGACACACCTTAAGTTTTGTCTTAAGCCACCATGATAAGAGATGTGAGGTCACACCTATAGAGTCTTATATTTTGCTTTCTGCCATTTGTCATCACCCCAGCTAATTTTATGTGTCCACCTCATTGCGGGATGCAGTAGTATAAGAGTTTTTACATTCCACAGAACCCATCTGTGAAGCAAATAGCATTAAAGCTGGCAGCCCTTTTGTGTTTCTTCCCTTGCCCAGCTCCCTCCCTCCCCCCCCCCGGACTAATAATGTGATTCTTTCCTTTGCTGCAATTTACTCCCCACACAACCTCAACCGTTTGAACAGAGTTGCAGGACCATGGCACCTGTGTAAGGAAATGTCAGCACAGCAGGAATAAAAGGCTGTTTCATCTCCACAATTGTTCTCTGCTGCGCATAAAACTAACACAGAGCACAGCTGGTGGTAGTAATCTATATCCATCAGATTTGGATAATAATACCATAGGCAAGTTTATAGCGTTGATTACTACAACAGTCATCTTGAGCCTCACCAGAGGATGAACTCAGGAACTCCAAGGCTAGCAATCTGTAGAGTCCAAACTAAAGGATGGGCCACCTGAGCCTCAAAAGCTTCAAATGTCAAAGTTTTGTGTGTTGAAAAGTATTGCAACTGGCTGAATAGGCTAACTAGATTCCAGAAAAGAAAAGCGCACATTGGCATTGATCTTGGGAAACTCAGTGGCTACTGATCAACATAGTGAGAGACTTATGGTGTCCTTGATTCTTAGGCTATGGGAAGTTGCTGGCGAATGGAGTTTTCTACTTACAGTTTTATCTACTGTATCATATAAAAGGTAAAGGTACCCCTTTCATATAAAAGGTAAAGGGCCAGTCGTGTCCGACTCTAGGGTTGCGTGCTCATCTCGCTCTAGAGGCCATGAGCCAGCGCCATCCGAAGACACTTCCGGGTCACATGGCCAGCGTGACGAAGCTGCAACTGGCGAGCCAGCACCAGCGCAGCACACGGAAATGCCGTTTACCTTCCCACTATAAAGTGGTCCCTATTTATCTACTTGCACTTAAGAGTGCTTTCGAACTGCTAGGTGGGCAGGAGCTGGGACCGAACGACGGGAGCTCACCCCGCCACAGGAATTCGAACCGCCGACCATACGATCGGCAAGTCCTAGGCACTGAGGTTTTACCCACAGCGCCACCCGCGTCCCTTACTGTATCATATACTTTCTGCATATCATTTTGAATTAAGACACTGGTGGAGACAGGACACAGGGCTTGATGGTCAACTGTAGATAATATTTTGCTTTCTGATGTATGACCTGTGAAAACTTATGGCATAATATATATATTTTTAATCTTTAAGATGCCTCAAGTCTCTCTGTTGTTTTTGCTGCAAATGACTAACACAGCTTCCCCCTCTGGAAACATCCCCCACCCCCGATTTTGAGGCCAACAGATAATCTACCAGTTCTTGTCAGTGGTTTCAATATAATTATCCAGTCTTACTTGACCTCCTTCCCCACACTGTTGTGGAATGCCAGTTTCTAGCTGAAATTTGAGCATGAAATATCATCAAAACAGAAAGTCATAGAACTAGAGTTCTCAGAACATCAAGAAGGGGCACATGAAGCAGGCAGTGGGTATTTTTGAGAATACAAGGGGGGGGGGTAGATAACATAAAACTATAGAGCTAAAGATGAACTAGAGAGACAGCTTTCATTTTCTGTTCTCCTCTGAAAGCTGCCATTTTGGTGACAGCGCCATGATGCTGATAGGCAGAGACATGCTACTCCCACATTTCTGTGAGGTAAGACCTATTTATTTGCCTGGGATTGATTGCCACCCAAATAACCAAGTTCAGTTAGAAATAGGCTATGCCGATCAAACTGCTTTCAGATGGTCACCCCTTGTTGTGGATGCCACAACTATCTAGATCAGGGGTAGTCAACCTTTTTATACCTACCACCCACTAATGCATCTTTCTTGATGGTAAAATTTCCTTACCGCCCACCAGTGCTTGATGGAAGAAGGATTCAGCTTTGTGCCGTAGAACCCCCTACTGCCCACCTAGAATCCTGAAACGCCCACTAGTGGGCAGTAGGGACCAGGTTGACAACCCCTAATCTAGATGCAGTACAGTGGTACCTCGGGTTACATACGCTTCAGGTTACATACGCTTCAGGTTACAGACTCCACTAACCCAGAAATAGTACCTCGGGTTAAGAACTTTGCTTCAGGATGAGAATAGAAATCATGCTCCTGCAGCGCAGCAGCAGCAGGAGGCCCCATTAGCTAAAGTGGTGCTTCAGGTTAAGAACAGTTTCAGGTTAAGAACGCACCTCTGGAACAAATTAAGTTCTTAACCTGAGGTACCACTGTACTGCACTTTCTCAAAGAGGAACTCTGAGCAAGGGATACAACATAACTGTAGCATCTAGAATGCTACTGTGTTTATTGGGGAAGGCTGGCCTCAAAATTGAATTATATCTACTTGGGCATTTTGTTCAAGTCCCCTCATTTGGGATATACAGTGGTACCTCGGGTTAAGAACTTAATTCATTCTGGAGGTCTGTTCTTAACCTGAAACTATTCTTAACCTGAGGTACCACTTTAGCTAATGGGGCCTCCTGCTGCCACCACCACACAATTTCTGTTCTCATCCTGAAGCAAAGTTCTTAACCCGAGGTACTATTTCTGGGTTAGTGGAGTCTGTAACCTGAAGCGTCTGTAACCCGAGGTACCACTGTATTGTCTCTTCAGTTATGGAAAGCTGAGCCTTTTAAACACTCATATGATTTAAAAAAAGAAACAAAGATGGGGTAGAGATCTGCACTCACTTGCCCCTGTACTGACATGTCATACCTAATATTATATGAAGAAACTAAAGGGGGCTGCTCGTAGAGAATGCTCATTATCCACAATGTATTAGTGAGCGTTTGCCTTCTGCTCCTAACCTGAGCATATGAAAGGAAGGAAATGTTCCAGAGATTAAGCATTTCTTCCAAGAGAGAATTGTAAGTAAACAGTGGTAATGCAGTGTACTTTAGGAAAAAGCAGGATTTTTCTGCCCCTTGCTCTCCTGAAATCTTAAGCCAATTTTGGCAGGTACTGCTGTCTTAAGTGGTCAGTCTCTCATAGTGGTCACATACTGTTTTATTGGAGTCCTGACAACAGCAATAGAAGAGAAAAAATTAACCCTTTGGCACTGAAGGCTAAGAGGGATTCTCTTGCCAGCCGTGGTGAATGCATCAAGAATTTCAAGCTCTCAGCCTCCAGGGGTTAATGGCAATCTGTTGCTGATTTCCCTGGACAATCTGAGTAGCAAACAGTGGTCTTTTTAATGAGCCCCTGAGGACAGTGCTGGCACACAAGGCTGCAAAGATCTGGACAAACCAGGGAAACATAAAATGAAAACAACCAAGGACGTTTATTTTCCTAACTCATCAGTTGCAAACAAAATTTTCATTTAATAAACCATGAAATGATTCACAGAGTTTCTGTGTATTATTGTAAGCACAGCTGGGTAATGTAAAAATTGCTTTCCTTTACTTTGTTACATAGCCCAGTATTGAGTTTTCATCCAAACAGAGCTCTATTTATTTGTCTTCCATGTATTTATCATTTTACTACCTCTACATGTTTTTCTGCAATCAGTTTCAATGGCTACTCCATAGGGGATCCTTTGATGGGCCCTTCTTAGGTGAAGAGAACATGTGCCTGGTAGGCAAGGGTCATAACAATGCCAAGGACACTTGTGGCAAAGTTAGCTGTGCTTAAATCCTGTTGAATCCATTGAAATCTATGCCATGTTGACATACTTTTGTAGAGCTCGGTGGTTGGTATCCATTTAGTCAGGGGTGTCAACTTGAATAAAACATTGAGGGGGGGCAGGTAAGTCCCACCACACATAACTGATCACAAGACATAGCACCTGAATACCATTTGAATGGCAATGCTGATCAACTTTTGGAAGAAGCCCTAGGCTTCTCATTCAGTACTGGAATGAAAAGTTTAATGACAACATCCAACTCTATGTCCTCCTTGTACAAGATTGATTGTACTTCT
The DNA here is from genome assembly GCF_964270895.1 of Podarcis filfolensis. Lineage (NCBI taxonomy): Eukaryota > Metazoa > Chordata > Lepidosauria > Squamata > Lacertidae > Podarcis > Podarcis filfolensis. Next base: position 28,988 of record NW_028149416.1, read on the forward strand.
TTTTTGTTCTTCTCTTCCCATATATTTTGTATGGTGAACGTTCCCCTTTATTGTAAATGTACTCTCTCTGTGTATATAAAAATCATAGGCCTGTGTTTCTGAGCACAATTCAAAGTGTTGGTGCTGACCTTTAAAGCCCTAAACTGCCTCAGCCCAGTATGCCTGATGGAGCATTTCCACCCCCACCATTCAGCCTGGACACTGAGGTCCAGCTCTGAGGGCCTTCTGGCGGTTCCCTCACTGTGAGAAGTGAGGTTATAGGGAACCAGGCAGAGGGCCTTCTTGGCAGTGGCACCACCCTGTGGAACACCCACCCATCAGATGTCAAGGAAATAAACAAGAAGACATCTGAAGGCAGCCCTGTTTAGGGAAGTTTTTCATGTTTGATGTTTTATCATGTTTCTAATATTCTGTTGGGAGCTGCCCAGAGTGGCTGGGGAAACCAAGCCAGATTTGGGGGGGTTATAAATGTATTATTATTATTATTATTATTATTATTATTATTATTATTATTATTACCACCACCACTACTACTACAGTTCCACCAGTATCACAGACTTCTTTGCATGCAGTGAAACCTCCTTTCCCTCTCCTGACACCTCCAGCTCCAAGAGGGCTGAGGGAGCCTCTGAAGCAAATTTGCGTTTGTGTGCCAAGGGAGGAAAGGGAACAGTAGTCCTGTTGTGCCAGCAGAACTACTTGTGTGGACCATTGGATGCAAGCCAAAATATTGTTTTCATAAAATCTGGTGAAGGGATACAACTTCATGGCGGAACATCTGCTTTGCATGTAGAAGGTTCCATGTTCAATATATGGCCTCTCCAGGTAAGGCTGGGAATACCTCTGTCTGAAACCCTGGTCAAGATAAAAAATAATAATACTGAGTTAATGGACCAATAATCTGAATGTGTACAAAGCTGTTTCTTCTACAGTGTGTCTATGTATATAATGGACCCAGAAGGGAGGCTGAAGTAGGCATTGCCACCAGTATCTGAAGCAGGGTAGGATGGTGGCTCTCTGCCCATGCTATTTCATGGTAATGGAAATTGCATTCTTAGCTCTATTTCCAGTTTGAACATAGACACCTGAAGTTTCATTCACATTCCATATCCACTGAGAAAGATATAGATCTTCTGAATCCATATGCAGAACTTCATTGCTGAATCAGGGAATATATGTCTGCCAATTGTGTTGTTTTGAAATCATGGTACATTGGCACATTTCAAATTTCTCTACTTGCATGCCTTCCCAAATGAGGTCTTGAAAACTTTCTGGCTGACTATGTTCACCTTTAATTTAATTTTTAAACGTATAGGAAATACAATTGTAGTGCTTCTCATTAACTGTGGAATCTTATAGTCATAATTTTGATACACAACATTACTTACCAATTAGCTTGTCTTGTTCATTTAAATTTCTTTGCTCATATTTTAATGGGAGCTAATGATGCCTTTGTTGACTTATTTAATGTTATGTAAATGTGGCTATAAACTGTGAAGGGTTTAAGGAACAGCCTTCTTTTTGCTTACTCCTCAGTTTCTGAAGTGCTCATTGGTATTCTCACAGGCTGTAAGCTTCATGTTGATGAAGGAATGCAACTGAAGAGACAATAATCATAATACTAATAATTTTGGAAAACAAGCATCAAAAGCTATTTAGTGGGTGAAATATGGTTTCTTTCTTTACAAGCAGTTGACTTTAAAATTTACATGACTGCAACTATGGGGGATTTATGGAACTTTTGTCAGTTTTAATTATTTAACTTGGGAACTGTTTAATATAAAAATGATGTTTAATCTACAAATGCAGAAACCTCACCAATGCATAACATGCCTGCCTGTGCCAAATTTTACGCTGACATTTATTGCAGACACGTTAAAGTTATATGTGGGAAACGATACAACAGTAGAGCTTCCTTTTACTGAGGACTCATCCAATTCCAAACAATAATTTCCAAAAGGACAGAAAAGTCTTTAGCCAGGGATGTTTTTATTTAAACAGCAAAGGTTGAGCAGATACTGGTTAATCCTGATTTAATCATGGATAATATATTGGATAGGGTTTTAGTGTTGGTATATGATCTTAAGAACCTGGGGAATAAATTCATCTAGAAATTCGATGCTATACATCATGAATTATAATATTTAGCTATTTCTAGGCTGTCACTTCAGCTATGCATCATAAGTGACATATTTAAAAAATGACATTTGAAGAAATAATTCGTATTATCTTTTCAGAGTTCTAGACATAGCAATTCAGTTCTAGCACTGTGAAACAATACACGTCTTTGTCTTTTGTCTCTTATATCTAACTCGTTTTGCCTGGATAACTGACAGAGAAGTGCTTAATATGTTCTGAGAGTAAGAAAAATCATTTGGATACGAGGGAGTCGAGATCGCTTCTGCACTTCAGATCAATTCATGAAACTTGAGTTATCTGAATGGCATAGAGATGGCAAAGCGGGAAGAGCAAGGCTCTTGTGCCTTTAACACCTGCGTAGTTTGCAGAAATTCAGCTTGTTAAAGCTTTAATGTACTTTTAATCTTTTGTTGGAAGCCACCCAGAGTGGCTGGGGAAACCCAGCCAGATGTGCAGGGTATAAATAACAACAACAACAATTTATTATTATAATTATATTATTATTGTTGTTGTTGTTGCTGTTATTGTTGCTGTTGTTGTTTTGTTATTATTATTTTATGTGTGGAAATAATTATGTGGAAAGCTTCTGCTGTAGACATTTTGTCTGTTGGTCTGTGTGGCCCCGATTGATTTTCTTCCATGGCGGGGACAATGGTCCTTTAGAGAAAAAGGTTTCTATATCCCCCACCCTTGCCACCATATACAGTGAGGAGGGGAAAGTATTTGATCCCCTGCTAAATTTGCCCGTTTGCCCTCTGATGAAGAAATGACCAGTCCATAATTGTAATGGTAGGTTTATTGTAGCTGTGAGAGACAGAAAAACAACAGGGAAAACCCCCCAGAAATCCAGAAGACAAAAGTCAGAGATTGATGTGCATTATAATGAGTGAAATAAGTATTTGATCCCTTTGCAAAAGATGACTTAGTACTTGGTGGCAAAAGCCTTGTTGGCAATTACAGAGGTCAGACGTTTCTTGCAGGTGGCCACCAGGTTTGCACACATCTCAGGAGGTAGTTTGTCCCACTCCTCTTTGCAGATCCTCTTCAAGTGAGTAGGATTTCGAGGCTGATGTGTACCTATCACTGTACCTATCAAAATAAAGAGGGGAAGAAGTCACCTCACCTGCTCTCAGCCTTCTCCAATATGGCGTGGCATGTTTATTTCCCTTTAATTATAGTTACAGTATATATTTTCAATTATACATCCATGTATAAATTAGCTAATACTAATGATATGCAGATTTGTATCGTCTTGCATAGTAGTGGGGTGGAGTTCCCAATCCACATACATTGTACTGGGGCCTGAAGTTCTGGTTAGCTCCTCTGGGTTCAGGTATCCGCAATTTTAATGTTCAGGTGATGGGAAATGACTCTGCTTGAGACCCTGGGGAGCCACTTTCAGTCAGAGGAGACAATACTAGAATCACCATGATCACCAATACTGGAAGTTCCTGCAGGTGCTACTCCCCTTGTGACCTATCTCACTAGATTAATCACCTGTGTTCAGATTTAACTTTTTTAAAAAAATACAACCCACCCAAACCATCAGATCTGACTTTGGGGGGAATAAAGTGTTGGTGGGTACCAGGAATGGATGAACACAACACTTTTCAGTTTCTCTTCAGTTTCTTGTTTTCCCAGTGTTAAATTCTGTTCTGTGTACTTCCACATCGGCCTGCAATTTTTTAAGCCCTCGTGAAAATTTCAACAGAATCATAATGTGATTCCTCCGAACATAAACATTTTCCGTAAAATTTTGCCTAAGAGACTCAATTTTGCAAGCAGCTTCCTCTAACGCAGTGCATTTTTTGTGCACTTAATTTGTCCAGAAGAACTGCATCACAAAATTCAAAGAAGTAGGAATTGTGAAGGATGGCTGCTTTTCAGCTGAGCATTATTTCAGGAAGAGTGAATTAGGTAAGTTCACATTAAAATGCAGACTGAACCAAATTTCTCATCCACTCCTAGTAGCTACAGGGGGCCAGTGCAGGTGCCGAACCCAAATGTATTTCCATTCACTTCTTCTGACATGCTTACTCAAGTCTAGAGATTCAGTGTGAGTGTTGGACTGCAACCAAGAAGATCAGGGTTCAAATTCTGACTCAGTCATGAAGTTTTGTTGGTGACATTAGGTCAGTCACTATTGTTAGCTTAGTCCCACCTCACAGGGTTGTTGTGTGGCTAAAATGCACACTTCCCTAAGGTCTTTGAAGCAGGAGGATCAGGATCACAAATGTAATAATAATAAAGTCTATTAAGAAAGCGAATGTTTTAAGTCTTTAAGCAAATGTATTATATCTGTTTACATAGCGCGCAAACCTCAAAGAAAATTGTATATCATCCCAAACATTTAAAGTCAGAACACAGTAAATTATCAGCTCTTTTCCTTACTTTGGTACAAAGCTATATCTATCTTATATGTGTGTGAATAGCTTAAATATATTCCCTCTATCCACACACATATATTTTATGATGATAAATATCTGAATGAAACTAAAGAAAAAAACATATTTAGAAAGCTGGTTCTTTGTCAAGGCTAAAGCTTTCTTTCTTTCTTTCTTTATTGCTAAATTGTGAAATAAGTTTGGCAAAGATTTCACAAATAATACAAACTTTTCGCTTTACAAACTGAAAATCAGACTTAAGAATCTATGTACCACTGTGAAATTATTATTTTTTTTCTTCATTAGTCTCATGGCTATAGGTAGTCTATGTACAACACGCTTTCTTTACAGTATTGAATCGGTTGCTCTGTTTCATTTCTTTCTTCCTTTAAAAGGAGGGGGGGCTAAACTGCAACAGCTTGTTCCTTGTTGAATGGATTGTGGCGCTTAAGTGAGCAAACAGCATTTATCTAAATAAATGAAATATTCTTCTGGGCGCAACAAAAGTGCTTGATGGGCTGAGACTAATCGCTAGGAAATGAATGGTGTTTGTTGGTGTTTGGGGGCAGACAAGAGATTCAGTTCACATTAGAATTTTTCAGACAGCGCCAACATAAATGTGCAGTCCTCCAAGTTACAGACATTCTTATGGTTATTAGATGATGGGTGGAAAGGAATACAGCATTATGCAATGCAAGAAGGTTTTTTAAAAAATAAAAAAACAACAAATTGGTGTGGAAATGATGGTCTCAATCACATTTTTATATATATAAAAAAAGCTAGTTAAACATACATTGAACATGCTTTGATGGATGAAGAAAGAAAAATAAATCCTCTATGCCAGATTTTTCTGGCAGTGCCAATCCCATACAAATCTAGATTGTTTCTAGTACAGCCACAGTACTTAACAGAGCTGGCAAAAGAAAAAGAAAAAGCCACAAAGATGTGCTGAGCTGGGAGTAGCTTATCAGGTCAGAGAAATGTCCTGACTTTGAACACACTTTCTTCCATTGGGTAATCAGAGGCATACCGCCTCTTGACAGGGCAGGTAGAACCATACCTTCCGACTTTTTCTCATGTGAAACCAGGATGCGTGTCTTCCGGGATGCCTTGACTTGTGCCCTGCTTTTGACCCCCCCCCCCATGCTTTTTGAGGGATGAGAGCACATTGCATGCAAGATATTGTGCGGAAAAAACGGGACGTCCCATTTCCCCTCGGGGCACTTGAATTTGTCTAATTCTCTTGCTTGAGGCATGGCACCCCACACAGACCCCGTAAAAAGAAATGGTATTATTGTGATCTATGGAAACGGACCAGGGTCTTTATAGATTCAGAATGGAGGCTATCTGGTCCACAGGCCATTTTGGGTAGACAATTAACACTGCCTTAAATGCAACAGCAGTATACATGAACATACACTCCATACAAAGAAGTGTATTTTCACAGAAAGCATCTCGCATCATTTAGACTCTTGTTTTGCCATATGCCATAGACTGTCACATTTCTCACATTAAGAAACATGTTACTTCTTTGTTTGTTTTGTCACTCTTAGATATTCTCTGGAGGGAAATTATATCAGTGTTTCTGTGAAATAGATTTAATTTGTTTGTGACTTGTTGTCTATAGAATCTATCTAACTACTTATCTCTTGTTACCTCTCAGTCAAAGGTTTTCCATCGTGTTAACATTTTAGCAGGGGAAAATTTGTACTTGATTTCTTTGAACTCTTCAGATGTTTGTCCAACCCTGGAGATATTTATTTTTCTCTGCTGGTGAGAAGGGAAATAAATGGGATTGTAGGTTTATAGAGTTAGCGCAGGGCGATTTGTTTCTCCAGAAAGGAGAAAATGTTCAGGCAACTGAACTGCTTTCTCAAAAAACCCCCGCAAAAAACAATGTGGCTATGGCACACTGATTAGATGCACAATAATATAATAATGACATTCTCCCAAAACTTGTGGCTTAAAGGATTTATCAGTTCGCATCACCGTGCTATCTTTGGGGAGTTGTGTCCGGGGCTGTTTAGCTATGATATAGCCTGGGTGTGTTGAATCAGTGCCTGGAGTCAGTAATAGACTGAATGAAGACCAAGAAACCGAAGGGCAAATGAAATAAGATGTATTTACAGTTATTGAGCGCTTCATCTGGTTTTGAAGGTGATTTCGGCTTTTCTGCATAGGATCATACCCCTCCAATAGGATCATGTCTACAGCTTCAGGGTACACTTAGAATTGGTTTTACAGAACTTAAAAACCCATCATGATAAAAATTGTGAACATACCAAGTATGTTCATTTTTTATTCTCTTCGTAAGAGTTATATTCTCCTGTGCCCTTCTCTAACTTAAATCAATGAACTGTGAGTTTCTGGAACATTTCCCCTTCCCAGTTTCAAATTATTATGGGGATTTTTTTGGTTATTTGTTTTTCTTTTAACTCATCCTAATTCCTTCCAAATACCTTTTTGACAGCTGGATACAAATTTTGCTCTGGAATTGACAGTTTAGTCCCTTCTCCTAAAAATGATGTGGTGATAGGGTAGGGGGAGGGGATTTCTTACAATGACATTGTTCTTTGTGCCACAGAATTGCTCTATGAAGCCATATTAATATTATTGATTGTGATCTTCTGGGTTCCTCAGGAGATGACTTGCCCTGATTTTACATTTATAGCATGCACTATTCTTTCCCAAATGCATTTCTCAGTCTGACACAATCCTGAAGTTAATCAGTTCCATCTATATTTTTTGATGGGTCAATGTCTCCTTTTGCCATTTCCCCCTCCCAGCTTTGTATCTTCTGCAGATCCAATGATCACTGAATTTACATTCTCCTCTGCTGTTAATGAGTATATTGATTAATGCTGGCCTCAGTACCAATTCCAGTGGGAAAACAATTGATACCACCCTTCGTTTATTCTGACACAAAGCCATTGATGATAACTCATTGGCTCCTAGCTGTTGGAGAGATTTCTATCTGCTTTATTTGATTATTAACCAAGCAATACCACTCCAGTTTTTCTCTTGAAAATTCTGAGTAATATACACCGTGGTTTAGGAAACAATGATAACAATCTAACTGTATGGTGCTGGGGTGGGAAATTCTTTCTATAAGTTTGTGTGTCATATATTAAATGAAATGTGTTGTGCGTTAAATGCAAAAACAAAGCAGGCTGCTACTATAATGTTGTGGGTATTTGTGGGGGCAAAGTACCTGAAGGGTTACCGACTTCCTCTCTCTCTGAAATAGAAAGTCTCCTGTCTCTGGCGCTTTTAGCAACAACGTTTTCATCAGCTGAAACCCGTCCTCATCATGGCATCTGAATACTAAGAAAAACTTTGCATGATTCATTTTGAGTAAAATAAACCCATGAGGAGACATGGGGCAGGGGATAGAAGAGGAGAACAGGTTTGAAATAACAGGCTAAGAAAGAAAACAATTGAGCAAGCCTGTCACTACAGGAAAATGTTGAGTTCATATAAGAGTGGAGGAGAGAACCAGTTGATGTGATGCTGAGGTAATGCTATCAGAGGCAGATTTAGGGGAAGGCGACCTGTGTGGTTGCACTGGGTGTGGAGCCTTGGGGGCACCACAACTATGAAGTAGACTGGAAGGTGGGGAGCCCACCCAATTTTGGCGTTGCATGGAGTGCCACTGAAATTTGAGAACCTGAGGTCTGCCACTGGGGCCATGTGATCAGGTCCGCCTGCATCCCAAGGGACTCTCACACAGGACAGTTGGTCTTTCATGGCTTCTGAGGTAGGGGTGGGGCATGCGCTTTTGTAGAACAGAGCCCGTCTTTCACAGCTTCTGAGGTAGGGGTGGGGCATGTGCTTTTGTAGAACAGAGCCCGGCAGGCTCTAGTCCCTAAAAACATCTGGTGCCATAAATCTGGGAGTCTTTACAATGCAGTAAGACCCTGTTGTTTTCACTGCATGACCACCCCTTTGGACACTGCCACAATGGATAATGTCATTTTTACAGGAGATGAGTTTGGTCCAAGTTCTTTTCCTGACTGTGTTAAAAATGGCTTCTGATTTTGTGTGTGTGTGTGTGTGTGTGTTTCCCTTGCCCCCACTTCTGATAGACACAGATATTTTTATCATGTTGTTTCCTTCACGTATTCTGAGTGGCAAACTATCCATGAGGGAGTTGCTGTCAGAAATGACTCGGTGGTAGACAGAGCTGATTAGCTCTAAATGAAGTTCTGAGCTGCTAGTACATGAAATGGAACTTTTCCCTCCCCCCTTATTCTTTCTTCTTTTTCTCCTTTTTATAAATCACCTCCTTGCACCCTCAACTCCCCATTTGAATCTTAAGTCACAGTCACCAACTCTCTGCCTATCTTTCTCTCTTTCTCCCCACAGAAGTAAGTAAATCTTTGGATGTTTACGCCAGATAAAAGCCAGTCATTTGCCTCTTTCATAGTGTCACTACTAATTTCCACACAGTCAAAGCCACTGCTAATTTATTTACTGAACACTGATGCCCTGGTAGCAGAGGCTGCCGCTGAAACGGCTTTCTGGCCGTCGGCTTTTGTTTGTTGACAGCCTGATTTCCCAGTAGGCCATTTCCACCTGTGTTTCTGTTGTTTTTAGCGCATGTCTTTCTTTCTTCTTCCCAGTGACTGTCTCCCAAATGGCTCCTGAAGGCGTTTCTCATCTTCACATTCTCTGTCTTCCCCCCTCCGCCCTCTCTTTCTCTCTCATCCCTTTTCTCCCTTTCCAGCTGTAAGGACTCCGAGCTTGGCTTTCAGTCGCTCTCTCGCTCTCTCTGCAGTTACCAGTTGTCTACACTCCCTCAGTCCCCTGGGGCACAAATTTTTGTTTCAAGGACAAGATTCAAAAGAGTTTCCTACACACAGGTTGCAGGGTGCACCTTCAGAAGTACCTTCAAATAGGCACCAGAGATTTGAATATATGAAGCTCCTGCATATGAGTTTTAAATTGTAATGAAGGCCTATTAAATAGGGGAAGCCATTCTTTCATTATTATTATTATTTTCCGAAAATTTATATTTTATAAAAGTTGAAATGTTGCTTTTTTCTCCTACTCCCTTGACACAGGCTGAAAATAGAAATTAGAAGGACAGGCTTTCCCCTTTGAGTTCATACATATCAAAGGCAGTGAGCTGTCAGGATGAAAATGATTCAGCAAGTGGTCAGAAGGCTCTGTGGTGCTAGTGAATAAATTCATTGAGATGCGGCAGCTGCTATATAGAGATATAACACACACACACATACACAAATGTGAACTGAATGGAGCACAAACACCAGTGATTGTGCACATTCATTGAAAAGCATCAAGAATGTGCTCAAAATCACACATAGTGCTTGGGCACCAATTATGCATATTGCCTAGGTAAATATTCCATGTTACATGTCTGTGGGTGTAATATATGTTACTCACATTTTCCAGCAACATTTGGTGACTGCCCATATTAAATGGGCAAAATACTCATTTGGTGCCAATTTGTGTGCATTCTCCACATTTTAATGAAAATCAGTGTTTATGCAAAATTACTTTTTATTTGTTAATTATTGTTATTAATAGTTCACCATAAATTGGTGTCATTAGGTGTCCAACAGTACCATATGATCTCATTGTCTTCAAGCAAAATCCAAGCCGCATAAACCATGATATACACATGTACACACAATGGAAGGCCATAGCATTTGTACAGTGATCTTTGGATGAAGGGCGGTGGCCTCGATTCATAGAATTATAGAGTTGGAAGGAACTACAAGAATCATCTAGTCCATCTCCCTGCAGTGCAGGAATCTTTCACCCAATGTGGGCTTGAACTCATAACCCTGAGATGAAGAGTCTCATGCTCTACTGATTGAGCCATCCCTCAGGGGATGGTATAGAAATTTAATAAATGAAATAAAATAAAATAAGGTACTTTGAACCATGCGCAATTTCAATCCTATGCATGCCTACTTTGAGTTAAGTCCCATGAGTTATGTGAAGCTTACTTCACATAAGTGTGCATAGGACTGCAACCGTTATGTATATTATATTACAGTGGTACCTCGGGTTACATATGCTTCAGGTTACATACGCTTCAGGTTACAGACTCCCAGTGGCGTAGCGTGGGCTGTCAGCACCCGGGGCAAGGCAAGTAATTTGCGCCCCCTAACCTGTGGATTTGCGCCCCCTAACCCTAACCCCCAGATGTTACGCCCGGTGCGGCCGGCCCCCCCTGCACCCCCCACGTTACGCCACTGCAGACTCCGCTAACCCAGAAATATTACCTCAGGTTAAGAACTTTGCTTCAGGTTGAGAACAGAAATCGTGCGGTGGTGGCAGCGGGAGGCCCCATTAGCTAAAGTGGTACCTCAGGTTAAGAACAGTTTCAGGTTAAGAACGGCCCCCCGGAATGAATTAAGTATGTAATCAGAGGTACCACTGTAATTGTTTCTCTTTGTAGGGCCAGAAGAAAAATACTACATTTGTATTTCCCCAGAAGCCAAACACCAGTATATCAGTCTCTTTTCCCTCCTCCATTAACTCTGGTTGAACTCACTCCTCCAGTTTGCTCCTGGAAGTTGTCCTTCCTTTGGTTTTTCACCACTTCTTCCTTCTAATTTACTACACAAAGACTATAGGTGGGATTCACTTAACAAGCCCTAATTGTGTACAAGGACTTATGCTTCTCAATGGGGCTTTATCCCCTTCTCCTCCTCTGAGTGCCCCACCCAATTGGCTCTGGAGCAAGATAGGGGTTGGGAGAACCCCCAGAACAGCATATGGCAAATCCCACTCCATGCTGCCAATTTAGGTCATGCACATGAAATTTAGAATAGCGAAGTGCATATTATTATGTTACTCCTAATCTATGAAAATATATACAGTGTGTGTGTGTGTGTATCCTTTCATTATGGACTACAATCTTGGTCACAAAGATATGGACTACAATCTTGGTCACAAAGATCTATCCAATGTAGAGGATATGTAATAAGATCCAATTATTTCAATTTCATTACTTAAGTATGAGCTTAAATCTTTCCCATTGAAATAAATGGGATTTCAAAATGCTTATTTGGGGAGATACTTTCTCACATTTCCCATTAGAGTCCAACAATTCATCAAAAATAAACAGAACCAGAACTGAATATACCAGAACTGTAATTCATCCCTAGGTGGGGTTTTGTATAGCTGGATGGGACTCAAAGCATCTTCTTGTCCAAACCCCTGCAATTAACTATAATGTTTCGCCTTGCTTCTTTGTGTTGAGACAAATGATTCTGAATATCTCTACCTTTGAAATGCTTTATATCAAGCTCTTCCATGCTAACCATGAGATAATTGTAAGAATCTTCTTACTGCATCAAGTCACGCTACTTCACACACCCCATATATTCCATATTTATGGAGCGCAATTTATTTCTTATTAGATTTATAACCCACTTTTCTCCAAGGAACTCAAGGTGGCATACATGGTTCTCCTCCTCTCCGTATGATCCTCACAAGAAACCTGTGAGGTAGGTTAGCTTCATGGCTGAGTGGGGATTTGAACCCTGGTCTCCCAATGGTCCTAGTCCAGTGGTCTCACCACTACAAGGCAAAATGTGGTTGTGAAGACTACAGAAGTGAGGAGAATATTTTCTGACCTCTGCCACTGGCAAGTTGACCAAGCACCATGGGTAGGCTGTACCCCCTACTTCTAGAAATAAAATTGTGGCAAGAGGGACGTCAAGAAAGCCCCATCGATCAGTCAGCGAAGGAAAAGCCATGGGGAACTTTCATCCTTCTCCTTGCCAGAATGAATGCTTAACTCAACTGGAAACTGCAGGGATGAACAAGAAGAAACTAATACATGTAATGAGAATTATCCATGTCTAACATGGGGCAACTCTGCCATGTTTGCTGTTAGTAATACTGCAACTAAAGCAGAATTTTGTGCTGGACAAATGGGCTGAACTGGGAAGTTAGTACCACTGTCAGCTTTTACTGGTACAAGGAAGTGCTGGTTTTATGAGATCTGGCATCCCATAGGATGGGCAAAATGTACCAGCTGCTATCACTGCAGAGCATAGGAAAGGGCTTTGATGTTCTGAGAGAGAGTACAAAAGGCATTATGATTACTGCTGCTGTTATTGTCAATGTTCCAATGTACGTTTTCTGTTCTTTTCTTCATCAACACCTCAGAGGTTGCCCAACAAAGACTGCATGTGAAAGTAATGCAAATCCAGCATACTTTAAAGATTGTTGTTCATCTTACTTTTAAATTATTATGTCACTGGGAGAAAAGTGCTTATCATATACTATGCTGCTACAAATGATGAACTGCTGTTTTATTGTTACCATACCAAAAATGTCATTTTGCACTTTCTCTTTCTTTGCCCCCCTCTCCCTTTGTATTAAACTTAACTGTTGTTGAAGAGATCAAAGTTAATTATCACTAAGGAGATCACTTTACCTATCAACCCCCTTCTGCAACCCCTCTAATGCTAGCAGAAGCGGTATGCTAATCAGTTGTTTAATTTGCATAATTTACTGGTGGAATGATACATATTTTTATCCGCCTGAAAGTAGATCTGTTGGCAAAAGCTCTTCAGAGGTAAAAAGAGGGAAACTAAGGTTAAATTCAAGGGTTGATCAATGGAATAAAACACCAAATTGGAAAGATCTCAGATTTTTTTAATTTGCATTCTCAAACTTAACAGACAGTGCCAGTTACATACCCTGAAATTCTACAGACAAATTCTTATTGGGTAGAGGATATTGAGGATGTTTGTTTAGTATGGCAATGTCAATAAATATTTACCTGAGACATCACCCCCACTGTAATTCTGCCACATGAGAGCCAATCTACATGTTCAGAGAAGGCATTTAGTACAGTCACCTTGAATGTTGCAATTCAGAATGCCAGTGGGGAGATCACACTCCTGAATGCTCCCCTGCCTTGCAGTCAAAAGTTCCCACCTGTGGAAAGCACATATCGTAGTGTGACAAATTATAGGATGCTTTTTAAATGTGCTGTATTATTGATGCATTTGCCACCCTGGCAAATGGTGGGAGGAAGGGCAAGATGTACATAGAGGTAACAATAATAGCAGCAGCAACAACAACATTATTTCGCATATGCTTGATTTCTAATGCAGGGAATTGCTAACATGCAATCGTGCAATACAGTCATACCTTGGATCTCAAATGCCTTGGCTCCTGAACAAATTGGCTCCAGAACGATCGAACCCCGGAAGGGAGTGTTCCAGTTTTCAAACGTTCTTTTGGAACCCAAAAGTCCGACGCTGGTTCTGCGGTTTCCGATTGGCTGCAGGAGCTTCCAAATATTTTTGTTTCTGAACGTTTTGGAAGTCGAACAGACTTCTGGAATGGATTCCATTCGACTTGTGAGGTATGGCTGTAATGTTTTGACTTTGTACAGATCCAGAGAAATAGAGGGCCTTTTCACTGGCTATGTTCAGGTGTTGTCATTTCCTGCCCAGAGAGAACTGTCTCTTCACCCCTTCCCTGATGGAATTCTGCTGCACTTTGAAGTCCTTCCTTTTTAGGATGGGTTGTTAGTGATTGTAGTGACATTTGGCTGGCAGGTTTTACTGCTCTTCCTCTTATGGCCTTATTGTTCTGGCTTTGGCTGTTAGGGACATAAGAAGCTGCCTTATATTGAGGCAGACCATTGATCCATCTAGCTCAGTATTGTCCACACTGATCAGCAGTGAGTCGCCAGGATTCCTGGCAAGACTTTCTCCTGGCCCTACCTGAAGATGCTGGGAAGTGAACTTTGGACCTTCCTGCGTACAAAGCAGATGCTCTATCATTGAACTATGCCACTGTCTTTTTTAAGTACAGTTGTACCTTGGATCCCGAATGCCTTGGTACTTGAGTTTGGATTTGATATCCCGCTTTATCACTACCTGAAGGAGTCTCAAAGCGGCTAACATTCTCCTTTCCCTTCCTCCCCCACAACAAACACTCTGTGAGGTGAGTGGGGCTGAGAGACTTCAAAGAAGTGTGACTAGCCCAAGGTCACCCAGCAGCTGCTTCTGGAGCAGCGGGGACGCGAACCTGGTTCCCCAGATTACGAGTCTAGCACTCTTAACCACTACACCACACTGGCTCTCTTGGGAGCCAAAACTTGGAAGTTTTGGCTCCCAAACACTGCAAACCCGGAAGTGAGTGTTCCGGTTTACAAACATTCTATGGAAAATATAAGTGTAATAGTATCAACTTTATACATGAATGAATCCTCAGGAAAGGGAGAAATAATGAACAAAATATGTAAATAATGAACATATGGGAAACAATATATAATATGAAAATGCAACTTAGTGATTAAACTTCACACAGAAGAACAACATGCAAGATTAAAAACAACTAGAGCTTTACTATTGCTGACTCCCACATTGGCCTGCCTAAAACTTCACCAGCCCTCTAGTTAACATTTACTACATTGCTGGCCCAGCTACATGGTCTTTTAGTTTAAGAAGAGAACATGGGTACAAATCCAGAGTGAAATTCCAGGAATCAACCTTAGAGGAATGTTACTAGTGATCAGTCTGGTGTCTAGGATATGGAATCCAGGGAAATTAGTTCAGGTATTTTAAAAAATATATATAAAAAATTTAAGTCCAAACCTCACCTAAGAATGCTTAACGACATTCCTGACATGTCTTAGTTCTCGGGTGTAAAAATGGCGTCAGAGAAATTTTGCCAAATTGTCAAAATGTCAGGGAAAACCTGGAGATATGGCAACGCATTGGAAAACATAGCAGAAACAGCTCCAAAAGCTTAAACAATTTGGGCTTGTTCCCCAAACAGCTCAACAATTTTGTGGGTGTCAGGAATGTTATATTTTGAAATATGGCAACTCCCTGCTTAAGTCTAATCAATGCATGAAGGGGTTAATGCAGGAAGCTGTAACTAAGCTAGGCTTAGTTACATCACTTCCCCTCACCTGGGAGGAACTAGGCAATCAAGTTTATTGTTCCATCCCCCAGCCTATCAGAGAAGCTCAGCATGTGAAGAGGTTTGAGCTGGTTGCTCCACCACCTGGCTCTCATCACCCATTCTTGAGTTTGTAACTCAGCCAAATTTTGCTGCCAGTGCGATTTTCTGAAGCACACGAATCTCACTTTTGGAGAGTTTGTAAGTAAACCATTTTTAATTTGCCAAACATGGTCATTTTCCTATGCTGGGGGAAGAGAAACTCTTTTAAAAAGCAAAAAAGCTTTTTAAGGGGGCATTTTGGACCTCACTTGAAAGGGCATATTTTAAAAGTCTAACAGCCTATGTTTCCACACTTTGCTGTTTCTTCTCCTTGATCTCTCAGTGGGTGTTGATACCATCAACCACAATATTTTCCTGTACCAGTTCTGTGGGTTGGGAATTGGAGGCATAGTGATAGAGTGTTTCACTCTGCAATTTTAGTTTAAGAGACTATCATGGGGGGGGGGACTTCTGCTCAGACCCATGGTAGTTGTGCTGTGGGGTTCCACAAGGTTCCATCTTGTCCCTCATACTCTTTTAACAGATGAAACTGCTGGGAGATGTCATCAGGAAGTTTGGGGTGAGGGGGTCACCAATATGCAGTTAACACTCAGCTCTGTTGCTTCCTGCCATTGGAGTCCAGTGAGGCTGTG
Source organism: Podarcis filfolensis (assembly GCF_964270895.1). Classification (NCBI taxonomy): domain Eukaryota; kingdom Metazoa; phylum Chordata; class Lepidosauria; order Squamata; family Lacertidae; genus Podarcis; species Podarcis filfolensis. The sequence goes on from NW_028149416.1 coordinate 45,117, forward strand.
TGGCTGCAGAGAGCCGATTGCCAATTCATCCTCCCTCAGAGGCAGGTCAAATGGCAAGGTAGCTCTAGGTACAGTGGAGTGATTTGCTGAGCATAAACTCAACAAAGTGTGAACATAATAAAGGTCCACCTACTCCAGCATTCTAGATTGTTTCCAATAGCCAGGTGGTTCTAGACTGCTCTTGAGTTATCTGTTCTCTTACCCCGAACTCTTGCTCCACATCTCTTATTCCATAGCTCATAGCTGTTGATAGACCCATGAAATTGTCTAATCCTTGCAATAAATCATCTAATCTAGCAGTCACATTAGCGTGAAGAGTTGATCAGTAGTAGGCATGGAAGGAAAAAGGATCCTGCTGCATAAATAGACAAAAGGTGGTAATGCTGGTGAATATCAATATGCTACATGGCTAACTGAAAACTGGACGATGAGAGGCTATGAAAACCCAGAAGCCCAATGGGGCTGTGCCAGTTAAGGTGTGTAAGTTGTGCTGTTGGACAGAGGAGAGAAAGGGAACCTTGTCATGTTCTTCTGACAGTTCTTGCATCATTATCTACTGGGTTCAGGTGGAATGTAGAAATGGGAGCCATCGTGATCAACTCCATAGTTTTGCTCTGCTTAATCCTTTCTGCGTGGTCCTTAAAGCAATGCTAATAGCATTGCCTCTCTCAGGCAGGTCAAGGGCTTTTGAAAAAATCACAGCTACATGTTGCATGGATAATAAATATGATAAATAGTTCCCAGGCTGTGTGATTACATAATGATAGCCACATTCATTCACCTGTCTATCAAAAGAACTGCATTTAAAGTTTGAGCTCACCTCCCATGGGTCCTGAGAACTGCAGTTGGAGTGTTGGTTTATACTTTTTTCACATTTTTCTCAACAGTGGGCTAAGTGCAGGGAGGTTAAACATGAGTCCCTTTTGCTTAGTAATCCATTAGCTAATGGGTATGTAAGACCATCACTAAGTTCTGTTTATTCTTTAACACCATTAAGGAACACCTGCTGTGCAGAATAACTCACCTGCCAAATAAGAGTGATAGTTGAAATAAAATATATATTAAGAGCTGTTAGAAGGTTGCTCTGTATTGTTTAACACTCAGAGGGCATGACTGGGATCGAAAGAGGAGCAAAATGCTACACATTGACACATGGGAGCCTGAGCACATTCCTAGAAATATTATTGCTGGATGACTCTAGTCTGTAGATTCTAGCAGCAGAGATCTTAACGTGTAAATTTGTGGCTGTGCTTATTCTACAGGCAACAGCTTTCTGAACCACTTTCTAAAGCTCAGTCTCCTTAATTCTGAAGACCTGAAGTGGAGGCTTGTTGTGGAATATTTGAGATTATTCTGAAAAAATGCTTTGTGCGACCTGGTTTACCTCTGAGGTTGCCAAGAGATGTTTGTGAATGTCCTGTCTTCTGTCTTTCATCATTCACCATCTTTTCAATGGTCTGCCTGATTGCATGCCTGTGCTTCCACAAAACCTTATGACACACTACAATGGGCTTTTCTGTAAGTCAAGGGTGGGGAGCTGGAGCTGCCCAGTGGAACTGATCATACTCAAGGGGTCAGCCAAGTTGGACACGTGGGTGGGACCACTCACCTGACATCACACTGAAAGCAAACCATGCTGGTGAAGGACCAGCACCTTGCAAGCCACAGGTTGTTGTGCTTTCATAGTGCCTTGCATGGGGTTTTGTAGGTGCCACCTATCTGCTGATGGGTGGTGACTGCAACCCCCACTTCCAGCCCATCCATGTCTTTACTTGTGTCACACCCAACATTGTAAATTAGGGCCACAGGCAATAGGTTCTGCACAGCTGTGGAAAGTGCAAAGGGTGTGTATGCTGCCTGCTACTCTTATTAGTTCCTTGATTTGTTTTAAGTGAAGCCGTTTTTGTTGTTAAAGAAATCAGTGCCTAAAATATTTTTAAGACTTCAACAGAAGACATTACATTGTTGTGGATAAACTAGCAGATTTCCAGGCCATTGTGCTGTCTGGGGGTCTAGGAGCAGATCTGGCTAAAAATGTTGCTGAACAAAGGGTATGAACTATTATTCCTTCCTTAACTAGCATGAGCACTGACATCCAGGGGAAAGTGAGGAGCCATTGTTGTGAATAGGCTATTACCTTATGGAGCTCTGCTTCTACTTTCTTTCTTTCTTTGATCTGGAATGGCATCATACTCTAACATTACAAAGCAGTCTATTCAGGATAAATATGCTAGCAGGATTTGATTCCTGCAGGAAGTTCCCACTGCCATTTGAGAGGCTTCAAGTGGTACCATTAAGCTGTTGCCTGATTCATGGGTTACCTTTGCTCTGATAAGGTGCAGGCTGCGGGAGGGGGGACTGATGTGGGAAACACTCAAGAGGTCCAGCCTATCACCACCAGTCCTCCCTCCCCCTCCCCTCCCCCCCTCTCTGCATGTCTCCAGTGCAGTGTTGGAGCCACTCTAGGGGAGCAGCTTTGTGTCCATAACCACACTGGAAAACTAACATACTGATTTTACCCTAGACGCCTTTGTTTTTTTTTTTTTTTAAAAAAAGCATGTCAGTTTTCCCCACTCTTTATCTTTCCAATTATCTGTATCTGTAACAAATAAACTATGGTAAAATATCTCATGCAGGTCACTGCAAATCCTGAGGGTGTTGCTACGGCAGGAGGGCTTTCCATAACATAGCAAGCTGAAAGCAGGGCTAATCTTAGCCATTTTGGAGACCTTAATATTTATTTTACGTTATTTCTAAAACATATAGGCTGTCATATCAAAGTGTCCTCAGCCTAAGACTACCTAAGACTTAATCCCACCGATGCCCCTTGCCTCCCTTCCTCTGTCCACGCTCACTCACCGTGGGCCTGAGCTGCTCTGCCACCTTCGCTAGGGCGGGATGGGGATCCCTATGGAAGCTGGTGGACTGCATAGGGGTTTCCGGTTGTGCCCCCTCAGAATTTTGCGCCCGGGGCCATGGACCCCTGCCCCCCATGCTACGCAACGGGCCTGAGAGAATGAGGCTGTTTTTATTTGATGGTGGAATCTCATCAGAATCTCCACTGTCTGCACCTCCAGGAGGTAGGTATCCCTCACTTGAGAGGGCAACACCAGAGAAGGCCCTCTGATGTTATCACCACACAGTGAGCCAAGGCCAGTGGTGGGAAAATGAGAAGCACTCTGACAAGCCAGCTGTGAAGTTTGGGATAGATGGAATGGGAGGTGGCGTGGTGACAAATAGTTTGTCCTCAGGGTGTAATTATTCCATTTATAGGCCACCTTTGTTCCAGGAAGTTCAAGGCAGTATCAGTTTAAATGTTTTCAATGCTTTTTATTGTTTTGTTGTTGTTTTTTGAAATAGTATTCTTCTGTTTTGTTGTTTGCTATACTGGGTGGGGTAGAAATATTAATTTTGTTGTTGTTTGGTGTGTCCCCCATTTTATCCTGAAAGCAACCCAGTGAGATAGGCCAAGCTTGAGAGTATGTGGTGAGCCCAAGGTCACCTAGAATCATAGAATCATAGAGTTGGAAGAGACCACAAGGGCCATCGAGTCCAACCTAGTAAGCCTCATGGCTGGGTAGAGGTTTGAACCTGGGCCTCTGTTTTGGTCTGCCACTTTTACCACTGCACCACAATGGCTCAGTTTAACTATTAACTCTTGCACACATGTTGCACTCACTAGGCCCACCATCCCTGACAATTGACCATGCTGAGTGAGGCTGATGGGAGTTGGAGTCCGACAACATTGGGGAGGGGCACAGGTTCCCTACTCCTGCTGTAGACTCAGAGCTAAGTCTAAAGTTGGACATTCTCTCTCTTTCTGTATTTGTATTTGTGTGTGTGTTTGCAGGGCTTTTTTTACAGCCAGAACTCACCAGAACTCAGTTCTGGCACCTCTCAGGTGGGCGACATTGCCATTATAATAGAACAAGGGAGGCGCTCATGGTGAGTTCTAGAAAAATAGCACTGTGTGTTCACACATGTGTGTACACACACAGAACTAAAATCACAGATATGACATCGTTTGATAAATATAGTCTCTGACATGCTGGTATGGGAGAGGTCACTGACAGTCACTAAGTTGTAACCTGCTGACAAGAATTTGAAATTCTCTTCCAGAAGTTTGCCAGTAGTCTCACAAGTGATGTAATCAGAACACCTTGAACTTGTGGCCGTATAAGCAAGAGGCATATGGGGGTAATAATACATGACAGGAAGAAATCAGAAAGATTTTGTATTCTATATTAAACATGACTGTGAAGGGCAATAGAAGTAATTAACCTGGGACTTTCTGCATGCAAAGTAGGCAGTAGTGCTCATCTACTAATCTACAGCCCTCCCCATATGGTGAATGGCTGTTCGTGCTTCAGATTTTATTACATGTTTTGTGTATTTAGGCAGAATTGTAGACCAGCTCCAGCCTCTCTCGTGAATTTACTATCCCAGGTGCTGGAGTGAACATGCTCAAGCTAATATTAACCAAGCCATTCAGATTTTGAATAAATTAAAACTTGTTCTATCTCTTCTATGAAATGGATGCTCATCACCTGTTCCACATTCATCAGTGACAGATTTAGACTGTGGGCTGCTTCACATAATCACCTTTTGGAACTAAACTTATAACACCTACGGTCCCAAATGTAAAACAAACATTTGGAATACAAGTGGTTCAAAAACTCTTGCTGGTGATGCTTTTGATGGATCACTCATATTCACCACCTCAATATTGGCAATACTAAATTGTTCAACTGCCCTTCACATTCTGAAGGTCCTGGGAGCCACTTAGCATAGGTTCTTGGCAAGCCAATAGTACATGTCTGTTTGTGTCGCTCTCTGTGTGTCAGTGTTAGAAACTGAGATATGAAAGCTAGGAGCTAAATGGCACCTTAAACCTAGGTTATGGGCTGTTATGTACTAAGTTGAATAGGATCCAAAAGGCAGCAGTCTGATTGGTCCTAGAACAATAGGATTCAGAATGCAACAGTTTGATTGGTCCACAGGAGCCACTCAATCCAGCTCCAGGTGGAAGTGAATCCGCAACCTGATTGGCCTACAGATGAATCCTGGAATTAGCCAATCACGTGGGGCCCATTGTGTAAATAATGTATATAAAGCAGACATTCTGGGGGAACTTGCATTCCTCCTCACCACTATGAGCTGAATAAAGAGCATGAAATCCACTCTCGACTCCCGAGTATATTTCATGGGCACAACAATTGAATGTCTAGGTGCGCTTTTTAAATAACAATACAGATGAACTGCAGATAAAATATTATGTTCATTTTTCATATAGTCTAGTCCTTCCCCTGCCCACTCCCCTAATATTCTTAAGAGGGTCTCTTCTCTAGTCTTCAGAGAGTAGCTGGAAGTGGAGAGGTAGAAAAGGTTCTCCTTTCCTTCCACTCTGCAGTTTTAATCTGAAATCTTAGGCGCAGTACTGCGCCCACAGCTCAGAAACTGCTTGTGCTAATGAAATTCCCTGTCGCAAAATGTACCTAGAACAATGGGAGTTTCGAACACTGCTCTCTGTGTGTTTGTATTTACATACTAATATTCTTCGTACCTGATAAGACCTCTAAATCCGCTACCTTATTATGGTGTAGCTTCCAAAATGATAGTGATGGGACCATCAAATTATAGTAGCAGAGGGAGCAGTAATTTGAAAACTGGCATTCCAGGGCACTGTGGGTACAGTACAGCTAAAGCTGTGTATGCAGTCCTTACACACTTGCCTGGAAGCAAGGTCCGTTGAATACAGTGGAGTTTACTTCTGAGTAAGCATGAGTTGGGACCATGCTGAGTATCTCATTGTTTTTAATGTGGGTGTTAGACACTATATTGTTTGATAAATAATGATGTCATGAAACTACCGCCTCATTAGATGATCACATATCTCTGTACTGTGATTCATGGCCTTCTGAGGCATTTTCGGTTGCCCAATACTCTTCTGTTTTGAAGAACGGTAACCCTGTGGCCCTCCAGATGTTGTTGGGACTACAACTACCATCATCCCCCAACCACTGTCTGTACTGGCAGGGACTGATTGGAGATGGAGTCTGGCAAATATCTGGACAACCTTAGGTTAGCCACTTATTGTATGTGGAGCAGCTTTATACCGAGTCAGACTACTTGACCATGTACTATGGCCTACTCTTGATGGCAGCTCTCTTAGGCCTTTGGGTCTTTTCCATTGCTACTATAGGAAACCCTTTTATATTCTCACAGGCAACCTTAAAATGAGGTTAGACAAATTGATGGATGATAAGGCCTTTTCATTGGCCTATCAATGGTCTATATGGATGTATACAACCCCCTCAAGATCAGCGGTAATGTGTTCCTGAATGCTGGTTGAGGGAAACAACAGCAGAACAAGACTGTTGTACTCACTGCTATTTTTCTAGAAAAAGAGGTGCTGGAACTCACCATAAATGTCTCCCTTGTTATCTTATAATGTCAATGATGCCCACCTGAGAGGTGCAAGAATTGTGTTCCAGTGAGTTACAGCTGAAAAAAAGCCCTGGTTTACCCATGCATGTGTGCTTCCAATGGACATCTGGTTAGCCACTGTTGGATACAAGATACTAGACTTGGGTCTGATCCAGCAACGCTGTTTTTACGTTCTTTCAGTGAGATCCCAGGACTGAACCTGAGACTGCCTGTTTACAAAGTATGTGACAAACCACTGAACTATGCTCCTTCCATGCACATGAAGCATTTTCCAACACTGAAGACATTGGGCTAGCCACAAATGGACCACTTATGCGCGATAGCTCCTCAGATGCATAACAGAGCCCCAAGATCATGGTGGTTCTCTTCAGAGCTGTAAGTACAGAATGTATTTTTTCCCCTACAGCAAATTTATCATAAGCAGCCCACAATGCATTCTTCCCCCTATTTTTGCTGCTTCATATTTTACAACAGAATGCCGAAGGGGTGTCCATTCCATTGCCGCTGTCTGACATTCAGCACTTTTCGTTGTCTGTCAACTTCGCAGAGCCAAATGAATAAATACACAGCCAGGAGCTGCACTCACAGACAGGAAGTAACTTTAATTAAATATTGTGAAAGTTGAAAAGTTTTTACAGCTTGAATTTCTGCAAAAAAATTATAACAATCTCTACAGTAGTTAGTTTTCTCTAACAATAGAACTGTACAGTGTGTGTGTCTATTCCAAAAGGTTTAGTTAAGAAGGTGAACGATTAGTAGATTCAGAGATGACTTCATTTTAGATGCAGCCTGGTACACTGGAGAGGAAATGGGCATCCTCCACACAACTCAGCCAATCAGAGGCTTCACTTTGTAAAGACTGAAACATGGTCATTTCCACTTAAAGCCATATTCTGTTAAGAGCGGCATCTTTAAGAATCATGTAAAAGTCATAGGATCTATTTGGGGCAGGGAGATTTTTAAATATAAATTTCCTTTTATCAGCACGCTATAAATACTTGGAGAAACAAATTCTACCTATTGTTCAAAGGATCTTTGGACGTTGAAGGAAAGGGGTTATACATGTATATGACTTTGTATGAGTGTCTAAACTGGTGCAACTCTGTCTGAATGGGTTCAGTGGAGGGCATCACTGGACAAAATATGGCTTTAAATTTGATTACATTGCAGTGCCGTTGCTTACTATGTGAATTAGAATAAATGTTTGAACGATAGAGAAGCAATACATTGATATTCCTTATATTTTCCAGTTTCTTTATATGTGAGTGTGTTCTTATTGTTCTAGGGGCAAAAACCTTATGGATTTTTTCTTTCTTTCTTTCTCTCCTCCCCCCAACCCCACTCCCCTTCCCAAAAGATCACACAGTGATATCTGAGTGAAATCAATTGCAAAATTCAAACAGGAAGCATGCACAGTTGCAGCATTGTTGCTTGGCTAGAAAAAAGTCACATTGTCTTAAGGTAACAAAACAGTTCTTTTGTGCTTTTCAAATTCCTTTTTTTTCTCCTTAGAATGTTAGTGATGATTGACAGTTCTGGTGCGCAGTACAATGTACAAGTGAAATGAATATGATTTGCATTGTTAAGGCATCCAATCTGCTGGTTTATATTCATGTGAAAGACAGAGAAATATACAAGCAGACAAGAAAGAAAGTATTTTCATTGATTTCTATGAAGTTTCTCCCCATATTTAATGCACAAAAAATGCGTCACTCCAAAGGGGAGAGATTCCATGCATATTAATAGAGTAAAACAGCATTAGATTTTTTTTTATAAGCCTCAAAAGCAAAGGATACTTTTTTAAACCTACATAACTAAATGCTACAAGAATAATATGCTACCTTTTGCCATATATTGGGGGAAAAAACCTTCTTAACTTACAAATAATACAAAAATAGACAATGGCTTTTGAGTGAAAATTAAACCAAAATGGAAGCATGGTTTAAAACAATTACTAAAAAACCCTATAAATGAATTGTATTAAAATCACATTTAAACAGCTAATACACCTGTGAATGACCAAACAAATTAGCACTTTTCACATAGCAAACATACACAATAAAATAAACTGGGATGCTGCAGGGAAAAAGCAATGTACAAATTCCAAAGATAAATACATTATTTATATGGATATTTTACAAAATTCTTCTTTTTAAAAAAGCTTTTTTTCTTTAATTCATTTTGCAAGCATGTGCAATCTTAAAGGTAGTGAGCTCATTTTGCAAAATATGCAGTAATTCTCGTGTGTGACTGTGTATGTGATTGAAAAAACTGTCTTAAGACATTAAATTGTATAAATAGAACAATAACTTTGGCCAAAAAAAAAAACCACCCCAAAAGATCTACAGTATTTATAACTACATACAAAACGCAATGGCAAAGGGGGGAAACAATCAGGTAAATGCATCCTTAGAGGTTTTCTGCACCGTCAACTAAGTATGCTCCCTACATAATGAGAGCTAAATTCATGTGAGGGTTTACTTTGCAAACCTTCACATAACACTCTGTCTCCTCCGCCCTTTTTTCATATTTTAATTTTCTATGTATAAAAAAAATGCCACTACCTGTTGCTTAAGAGAGTTTTTCGCAAACCAAAAGGGTTGACTGATATAAAAGCAATCGCAGCTTGATACGGACATGTCGTTTTGTGTGCATGTGTGCTTCTGGGCCATCTCTGGGACGGCAGGATGAAGTTGTCTTCTGCCCCTGGCCCCAACAAACAAAACCAAAAACCCCATGTAAGTAAGCTAGGAAATATATTTCCGTTGAGAATATGCAGAAATGCAATGAAGTGGCTCACGTTTGTGCCTTTGTCCTGCCACACCAGATCCCAAAGAGATTTGTATGTGTAGACAGGGTTAAACTGTAATTAAGGAGGCCACTCATTTGGAAAAGTTTGATATAAGCTAAAGACAGAGAGAGAAAGAGAGAGAGCCATGCTAATCTAATTCTGCAGTTTTTAGCATTATATCCAGAGGCACTGGGTTTTCCAAGGTAAAAGGTGGGATATGCATGTCCTTAGCTACACTTTTGCTAATTTTTCTGTCTTGCATTATTTACACAGTCACCTAAGTACAATATTCTAAGAAAGATGCCCCCTCCCCCCAAAAAAAATTTCTCACTGCCTCTAAAATGGAATCCTAATGTGGTAAGTGTGTGTGCATTTATGTGTGCATATGCACGTGTGTGTATACATACCCCACAGAACTACACACACACCTCCCAAGAATGCAAAACATCAGATGAGTGAACTGTCGCTGGAGGAGTAACACAAATAAGCCAACCCTTAACTGGCACTGCCATTACTCTTCTAAGGAAAGAAAAACAACCAACACCCCTATTCTGGCACTTCTACTTCTGTTCCACACAAACTTGATTTGTTTTTTTTTAAAAAAAGTGTCGCCACTTTATTTCCCTTCATTATACCTTTTAAAAAAGAGTCCCTAGTGATGGCACCCCTTCTCCCATTATGATTTGTAAAAGACAAATAGTGACTGAGTTAATCGTAAACCAAGAAGACACAAGTGGATTTTTCTTCATGACACAAAATAAATCTCTCCCCCAAGAACCTAGGATAGACAGCACAAAGTAATACCTTCCACTTGCAGGCTCCGGGTAAATTTCAGTATTATTTTGCAAGGACGGGTTTCCCCCCACCATTTTATTTTGTTAAAAACATTGCAATTATTGTGAGATTCTTCCTTTTTTCCTTAATAAGGAAGAAAGAGAGAGAGAGAGAGAAAGGCCTGAGTTAAAAGTTCCGCTCTGGGACTTGTGTCAGACTTTGTTCTGAAGCAGAATCCAAGTTCTTCATTAGTAAAATTCTTCAAGGCAATCCTTTCACATGGGGGGAACTATCATGCCAGATATAGCTGTTAAATGGAGGAGAAGAAAAAGAGAGAGAGATAAATCATTCTGTAAAAGAGAACATTCCAAATATTTTCTAGCAGTTCATTCATCTGTGTTGCAATTTAGATTTTTATTTAAGCATGCCTAATTCTGTGCTGGATTTAGGCCTTATTTCATATGTATATGCCCAGAAAATTTTTTAAAGGGCTTGGGATAATACATCTCCCAAGCATATTTAATGGGATGTAATTCCCATGTAATGCCTACATCTTTAATTAAGACACATGCTTAATGAAGGTCAGTCCAAACTTCAATCCAAAGTTCCTTAAGCTTTGAGAAATCAGTAGAAAGTTTTACAATAATCAAGCACATTTCGGTAAAAAGTCTGTTCAATGGCAATTAAAATCAACATTTTATAATCTTAAAAAAATCAGACGGTTGCTTACAAATATGGTTCCTCTTTTATTTATTTTAAAGGTAGGAGGATGGGGTGTCATTGTAAAGGAACTTGCAAAGACTAAAATGTAACTGCAACATACTTTGATCACACAGAAAGCTCTCAACTGTCAAACTATAACTTTGGGCAATCCTTAACCCCCAACCCAACATAGTCTCAAACTATTGTGGCCATCTATGTAAGAACATAACAAGTTCAGACCAAAGGTCTCTCTAGTCTAGCATCCTGTTTCTGATGGTGGCCTGCCAAATACTTTCAAGAAACCTGCAAGCAGAGCACAAAGGCAATTGCCCTTCCCAAATATTGTTGCCTCCACTACAGTACTAATATTCTGAGATATACTCCCTCTGGACTTGGATATTCTATTTAGCTATCATGGTCAATAGCCATTGGCAGACTTAACCTTCATGAAAGTCTCTAATCATGTTTTCAGGTCATCCAAGACAATGGCCATCACAACTATTTGTGGCGGTGAACTCCATAAGCTTGATGACACATTGCATGAAGAAGTATTTTCTTCTGCCTGTTGTGAATCTACTGCCAGCCAGTGTCATTGGGTGAGCCCAACTTCTAGTGTTACGGAGCAGCAAGAAAACTTGTATCCATTTTGCCAACATCATGCATACATTTATAATGTTCTGTATCCTGCGTGACTTCAAGCCCTTGGGTTTCTATTTTTCTTGGCAATACACAAACCCCCTGATCTCAAACAAGCCAGCTAGTGAACAGTCCAGAAGCCCTTGCCTTTTTTTAGCTGTATAAATGGTTTACACCTGGTTGCGGTGGCATTATGCTGCCGCAAATCTGGCCCACTTGGAAGCAATAATGTATGCAAATGTTGAATATATGAGTCTCTCAGGTTGTGCAGTTAGCTTGCCAGCTGCCACGATGTATGTGTGATGCTGGCATTGAAAATTGCCATGCTAGGAGGCTTGCCCGGGTAATTAGGGCTTGCATAAATTACCACTGCTATGAAGGAGCTCCCACCACAAGGAAGCAGTAACACTACAGCTGAAAGCTATATATCCCATTCCAGTTCAGCCCTTGAAAAGATGTCATTTGTGACTGATAAATAATTTCCCACTAAAGTTGAATTCATTCCCCCCCCCACAAAGACATCTTCAGTAGAGTGTTTTGTATCACATGGTGACTCAAATAACTCAGTCCAGTTTTCAGACAAATTAAGCTAGAGTCTTTCCTTTTAAGCCAGTTTAAAATCACATTGACGCCAATGGGACAAAATTGACTCACTTCAAATTAATCCATTCATGCATCAGGATGTTTGGACATTTAGACCTAGAAAGATCTGCAATGATAATCTGGTCTCAGCCTTTCTATGTAATGCCCAAAATGATCTAGTGTAAGGAAACACATCCCTAAGCTTGGAGTTACATATGGTTCATGGTGACTGTGGTCGCAAGGTCACCTCTCTAAAATGCCAGCTGCATACCATCTCAAACATCTGGGCAGATTTCTTGGGGAAGAACTCAGACCCATAACTGATTCAAATTCACTGTGCTTTAATTGCAGTTGCATTAATTTGATAAGAACCAAGCAATGTGAAAGACTTGCAGACCAGGGAGTGGGAAGGAATGTTTACTCCACAAACATCGCCATATGTGCATGAATTACAAGACTAATCAGCAAGAGGGAGGCAGTTTAAGCAAACAGCAATGACTAAATGAAGTAAAACAAAAGACGAAAGGATGAAAATAAATTATGCATTTGGAACTAGGCATCATAAGGATATGACCTGTTGTGGTAGCACAACAGCCATTTCCTTTAAAAATAAACCTGGAGTCTCTCTCCTGATTCTTCAAAAGACCAGCATAGTGTGAATAAAGCCTTTACAAGCAACATATTTCTTTAATCTCTGATGAAACTGCGATCAGAGATTTTGGAAGGAGGAACACATATAAGAATATGGTCACAGGTTAAACTTTGCACTGTTTAACATTTTAAATTCTGAATGTTTAAATATTTATTGAAAATCTGGAAGTAGCAGGAAAGATGGCTTATCCAGACACTGGAAAGCTATTACTATGTCAACAGTTTTGGAATGATCTTGATATTTCCAAGCTAGAGGAAACATTAGAACATAAGAACCACCTGCTGAGCCAGGCCAAAGGCCCATCTAGTTCAGCACCCTATTTTCACAGTAGCCACCCAGATGCCTTATGGGAAGACAACAAGCAAGTGTAACAACACTCTAAGCACTTACAGTTCCAGCAGCTGGTATTCAGAAGCATATTCATTTGACAGTGAAGGCAGAACATAGTCATTGCTAGCCTTATCCACCATGAATTTGTCTAGCCAATTGGTGGCCATCACTAGGTCTTCAGGGAATGAATTCTACTACATCTTGTGAGGGCAAATTAATTTTTTGGAATGAACATTTACTAACTGCTGAATGTTTCCATGGCATTAGACCACAGTACTTGAAAGGCTGCCTTTTTCCACACCAGTTTGCCTCTTCACTGAGGTCATCCTTTGAGGTGGTCTCTTCCTGGTGCTTCCACCAACTGGGCTGCAGTGCAGCCATGGGTTGTGACCAGGAAAACCTTCCAAGACAAGAGTGGGAACCCATTTTACATTCTGACTGCCATATGCCCTTCTTAGCAACATTTTGGGAACCACATGCCGGTGGTGGGAAGAGCAGGAGTAAGGGTGAGCAGTGGAATGGTATCTTAAAAATCAGCAATAAAATTGGGAATTAAGCTTAGAGCCACACTAAAAACTTTCGCAGGGTTACAGCCATAACAATGGCTGTGCATTTACGCATTATGCTTTTTGCCCATTTTATAAGCTCCTCCCCCTTCCACACTGAACTGCTATGTATAATATTTGCAGAATAAATACAGTTTGTTTTAATTCATACTGGCGGAATTGTCATGTACTGCTGTACTGGATGACCCTTGCTCCAAAAAGCATGGTCAAAATTAAAGGGTCCAGGAACTCAGACCAGACCAAATTTCATAAAAATCATACACAGGCTTTACTAAAACAAAACTTTACAAGAGAGAAAAACTCCAAATAATCACACAGATTAAAGTAGCTCAGAAGGTAAGAGAACAACAAACACTAACTTATCCAGCTAATTAACATAAACGATTACACTTAAATCTCAGTAGGCTGAGCAACAGAACAAGATGCTATCAAAAGCCCAAATAGATGCTGACCTCGGCTTAGCTGGCTGCCGAGAGCTCCCACCAATCCAGGTTTTTTAGGAACTTAGACCATGGGTGTTCACCTCTTCCACCCAATTACCTTGTGACACCGGCCTTGAAGCCTTAATGGGAGACAGCTGTATGTAAGCTCATTTTCTCTGAGGTTCTAACCCATTCCCATAAACCAGTCTTAAAGGGGTGATAGCACCACAACTGCCTATTACTCTATGGTACCACATATACCAGACTGATGCTATAGCCCAGATGATACCAGGAATTCTTTCTTAAGAGGTGGTTAAGGCATTCTGTGCCCAGAGTGGTGGCTACTAAGATTCTTGTAGATTCTGGAAACTTCAGTAAGAAATTGCCAGACGTATGGTATCATGCTGGGTGGGAGAAACTCTCTGTGGCTAACCTGTATCACTTTGGCACTTACTACACCTTACCCCGTATTAGTAATTTTGACTGTCCTTTCTAGAACATCATTATTAGGCTGTTAACAATAAAGGAGCACCTGGAAGTGAATAAAATGTTTTTGCAGATTTTCTGTATTGGGCATTTCTTAACTCTGCAATGATTTTCTAAGCAAATACGATTTCTCCTTTTAGGAAAGCTTAACATTTCACTATAGCTAAATGCAAGAAACTGTGCCAATGGAAGAGAAATGGAATAAAACACAGCATAAGCGTGAGGTTTTCAAAGAACAGCTACCATTACTATTGCTGAAGAAGCCTAATACTTCTGAATTAAATTACAAGTCAAAAGGCAGAATGACGTTCGGAATTTCTTTCTGCTTAAAAGGTTTCTTATTTCCATTCTGCCAAGGCCTTATCATGCTACTTTTGTACTTTAAGTGTCTTAGTTACAGGACCACCTAGGCTTTTTTTCTGGTTCAATGTGAAATTGATTCTGAAAAGGGAAATATCGCAGGATTCCCCCACCCAAAACCTGACAAAAGCAAAATGTATTTTTACAAAAACAAAATGAATGGCTGTTATGTCTCCATCATGTTCTAATTTAGATAAGGATAACCTATGACGATGATCTATAAAAGAAAAAAAAAAAAGATTTCATTCTATATTCCACACAAAAACTGTGTGGTTAAAAACACCACTACCAGTGAAATATGACTGTTGTTCTAGTGAAGGGTTTGGATAAGGCTTCCTCAACCTTGGCCAGAATGCCAATGGGAATGATGCAGGATACTGAGGTAGCATCAGCAAGGCCTTTTGTTTTTATTGTTGAAATAAAGAACAGAAAAGAAAGTGGAGAGCCTCGTGCACCTTGTATTATTACAAAGGTAAGATTGTCCCCATTTCCTTAAAGTCCCCACTTTTGAATGATCCCATGAAAGTGGGGGGGCAGCTTTTACCCCTTACACAAACAATAGCACACATAATTGACTGTGCATTTCTGAGCAGATTTGGCATGCCTTGAGTGTGGTGTAAAATAGCATGATGCTGTAGAGAAAATCTAACCAATGAAGTTCCACTTTGCTCTAAAAAGACAAACAATATTAGTGACAGAAGCTGATGTCAGTATGCTATCTGAGCATTTCAATCTGGAATGTGACATAGGTAGTGATTAATCAGCAATTTCTAGTACAGGCTTCTTCAACCTTGGCCCTCCAGATGTTTTTGGCCTACTCCCATGATCCCTAGCTAGCAGGACCAGTGGTCAGGGATGATGGGAATTGTAGTCTCAAAACATCTGGAGGGCCGAGGTTGAGGAAGCCTGTTCTAGTAGATGATGATGATAATTATGATTTTATTATATTTATACCCCACCTATCTGGTATGTGACACCCATGGTTTTATTCTCATGGATATGGCTTTTCACACTTGGCATGGTTATCTGCAAAAGTGCATGTACAATTTTAGCAAAGCAGATCTGAATCATTGTTGCACAATGCACGACTACTATGATTGCAATTATGTATTAGAGAGCATAAACAATTGCTTTATATGTACAAAGCCTTGCCAAGGAAGTGATCACTTCTATCTCCAACAGCAAATATGAGCTTTATTTTGGGAGGTGAAAATCTCTCTGTTCATGTACTACCTACGCAGCCAGTGTCTTAAAACAGGAAATCTAAAATCCCGGGCATGGCGAAATCAAAAGCAACAGTTTGAAAACTGCAAGCTCCAAGCTCCTGCTGTTCTATTTCTCTGCTCGCACCACAAGCAGAAGTAAAACTGGAAGGTTTTAGGTCTGCAGATTTTAATTCCGCAATATTAATATACAAATCAATGTCACTGTAGTGAGCATAGCTGCAAAAATGGAGAGGACTACTAGCCAAACATTGGGCATGACCCTTTAAATATTCCACTAAATCAGGAGACAGTGTTACTGTAGCTCATTATTTGCCCTGTCACGCTCTCCCTCCCAGGTGTATCACCCAGCAGGTGAGTAAGGCGGCAGAAGGAGCCTCACTTGTCTTGCCTCCTGTTAGGAGATTTAAAGGACTATGTCTGTTATTCAGATTGGTAGGTGGGTGTCCTAACTGAGGTTACTAGGAAAGGCATATCTGTTCATAGACCAGAGCTCACTTGTTGATAAGGCTTGTGTCTAATATATCGTCCATGATTAGCAATATGCTGAACTGGTGCTTTATGACAACTATGTTTGACCCACACTATTTCTAGAAGGAGGTCACAGCTTCTGTAACCATGGGGGTGGGGAGCTTACAACTGAGAATGCTTCCCAGTTTAAACTGCAAATCCAAAATAGTGGAGGGAATGTTAAAGAGGTCTGTGAGTTTTCATTTTCTTTGGGCGCAATTCTTCCAGCATAGCTCCCTTGAAAACGTCATTTATTTCAAGTAAGGCTTGCATAAGCTCAGTTCTTTATTGATTGTATACTATATGGTTAAAAAAAAAAACAACCTCACTCTGACTTGTCTTAGCTTTCAGATTTATGCCTTGGATTGTTCTAGTACACAGGGTGAAGCACTTGTCTTTAGGCATATTAAGTGCCTTTTGTTTATGAATGAGCACTTTTCATTCTGCTGGTACATTTAACATTGAGAATGTTTTCATCTATGGTGGCAAAAGCTGGCTGCTCACTCTCAGAGATTCATGACATGACCCAAAAAGAGTCTCTGATATGTGTCTATTTAGGATAGGCGATTTCTGAATTAAGCTCATGGAAAGTGGCTTAAGGCGATGGGGCAAAAAAATCTACTATTTGTCACCACATTCTGTGAAGACAGACAGACAGATAGAAGAAAAAAAGTAGGCAGGGGGAACAGGTCTGGGTGAACTACAGCATGCACCAGTAACCTCTTCTACCTCTGGCGCAGTTTGAGGCAGCTGGTGATTATGAGAACTCTTCTTATCTAAGTGAGCATGAAAATGTATATTCCTCTCAATGTTTCAGAGTGTGGTGCAGTAATTATGAGGGAGGGTTAAGCACAGTAGGGCAGACGTACAACCGACACCAGCAACCAGTGAACAGGGCTGATTCTGCTTTTATGGTGTATACCACACGTGTTAATTCCCTCTCTCATTGGCTGGATGTGCAGCCCAATGCATCTATGACAAGTAATGTTATAGGACATACGGACAAAACACAGCATTTTTATTCAAATGTGGGCATCACCGTATTTGTCCGTGAACAAAAGGAAATACAATGACAACTGGGGACTTAGGTTCAGGGCTGATAATGGGTGAACAAGCCCATTCAGAAGCTAAGCAGGCTTCTGAAGCCAAGTTGAGGGTGGACTCAGAGCAAACTTTGAGTGCTCTGACATAGAGCATATATTTGGCAAAACTGTAGCTGACCATAAGCGCTCTTATCACTTTTAAGTGAATTGTTCCTTGCTGTCTTTGAACTAATTATCTGAATTTTCCTGCACACACAAGCTTCCTTCCTATCTACATTGATATCTGCAATGTGCAAATTAACTATAAAAAGAGAGGAAAAAATGAAAAAAGAAATTTAATAAGGGGCAGGTGCGTGGCCACAAAGCCCCCTCATTTGTAGGAGGGCTTCAAAGGGAAAATCTCAGATGACTATCTAAAACAGGCATAGGCAAAATCTGGCCCTCCAGATATTTGGGACTACAATTCCCATCATCCCTGACCACTGGTCCTGTTAGCTAGGGATGATGGGAATTGTAGTCCCAAATATCTGGAGGGCCGGAGTTTGCCTATTTCTGAAATCCACCTCAGTTGGCTGTTTCTCATTTCCCCAACTGCTCCATGTTGAAATGTAGGATAGGCAGTGCCAATACAACTGCAACACAGAAAGCGGCAGGCCTATTCTGCCAGTTAGTTGGCTGCTTTAGTGGCTTGGTATGTATTATTCAATATTCCTGATCCAAACTTGGCTGTGATAAGTAATGATCCATGTCTGCTCCCTTTTGGAGGGTGCTTTGTCCATTTTGGTGCACTATGAAAGCCAACAAGAGACTCAAGCACTCTTCAAGTGGGATTGGAACACTGGAGGAAATCATAGTGCAAAACAGGACTCTCCGCTTTCAGGAATCATGGCATGGGCTTCCAGGCACCCACTAAACTTGACCTGAACTTAAGGTACACAAATAGGTTGGAAATAGCCATCTGATTGCTCTATATGTGAATGATATAGAAAAGGGGTGCAGTATTAGGGAAAGCATCAGTTTAAGTCAATGGGATGACATAAAAGTGTAGGTTTCCAACAGCTGAAGACGTTTCTGAGGAGACACGAGGCTTTGCAATATAAATTAGCTGACATC
>NW_028149415.1:0-63713 GCF_964270895.1 Podarcis filfolensis
TTGCACAGGGAGAGCAGCTAATCAGCCACAAGAAACACACACACAAGAAAACCCTTTTTGCTCCTTCTTCAGCCGCTGCCCTACAAGCTCTGATAAGCTCCTCCCACAGCTAATCACCTACTTCAACAGAAGCCCTGCCCCCTCTGACCTTTGCACAGGGAGAGCAGCTAATCAGCCACAAGAAACACACACACAAGAAAACCCTTTTTGCTCCTTCTTCAGCCGCTGCCGCTGCCTTTTTATCACAGGACAAGAAATCAGCCCTCGACAACTTAACCGGCATAATTTTTTTTTTGAAAAAATCCGTAAGCCCCGGGGTCACAATTTCATCAAAAATCTGACTTTTGGCAGTTCACTCAAAAATGGTGCCAAACGGGTGAAAATGCTCCCCTGAAGGGTTTGGCGGTCAAAACAGAATTTTTTTTATCACAGGACAAGAAATCAGCCCTCGACAACTTAACCGGCATAATTTTTTTTTTGAAAAAATCCCTAAGCCCCGGGGTCACAATTTCATCAAAAATCTGACTTTCGGCAATTCACTCAAAAATGGTGCCAAACGGTTGCAAATGCTCCCCTGAAACGTTTGGATGTTGAAACAGAAGTCTTTTTATCACAGGACAAGAAATCAGCCCTCGACAACTTAACCGGCTTAAAAAATTTTTTTGAAAAAATCCGTAAGCCCAGGGGTCACGATTTCATCAAAAATCGGACTTCCGGGAATTCACTCAAAAATGGAGCTAAACGGTTGCAAATGCTCCCCTGAAAAGTTTGGCGGTCAAAACAGAAGGCTTTTTATCACAGGACAAGAAATCAGCCCTCGACAACTTAACCGGCAGAATTTTTTTTTTGAAAAAATCCGTAAGCCCCGGGGTCACAATTTCATCACAAATCTGACTTTCGGCAATTCATTCAAAAATGGTGCCAAACGGGTGCAAATGCTCCCCTGAAAGGTTTGGCGGTCGAAACAGAAAGCTTTTTTATCACAGGACAAGAAATCAGCCATCGACAACTTAACCGGCAGAATTTTTTTTTTTGAAAAAATCCGTAAGCCCCGGGGTCACGATTTCATCAAAAATCTGACTTTCGGCAATTCACTCAAAAATGGAGCTAAACGGTTGCAAATGCTCCCCTGAAAGGTTTGGCGGTCGAAAACAGAAGGCTTTTTATCACAGGACAAGAAATCAGCCCTCGACAACTTAACCGGCAGAATTTTATTTTAAAAAAAATCCCTAAGCCCCGGGGTCACAATTTCATGAAAAATCTGACTTTCGGCAATTCACTCAAAAATGGTGCCAAACGGGAGCAAATGCTCCCCTGAACAGTTTGGCGGTCGAAACAGAAGTTTTTTTATCACAGGACAAGAAATCAGCCCTCGACAACTTAACCGGCTTAAAATTTTTTTTTGAAAAAATCCGTAAGCCCCGGGGTCACAATTTCATAAAAAATCGGACTTCCAGGAATTCACTCAAAAATGGTGCCAAACGGGTGAAAATGCTCCCCTGAAGGGTTTGGCGGTCGAAACAGAATTTTTTTTATCACAGGACAAGAAATCAGCCATCGACAAGTTAACCGGCAGATTTTTTTTTTTGAAAAAATCCGTAAGCCCCGGGGTCACAATTTCATCAAAAATCGGACTTTCGGGAATTCACTCAAAAATGATGCCAAACGGGTGCAAATGCTCCCCTGAAAGGTGTGGCCGTCGAAACAGGAGTTTTTTTATCACAGGACAAGAAATCAGCCCTCGACAACTTAACCGGCAGAATTTTATTTTTAAAAAAAATCCCTAACCCCCGGGGTCACAATTTCATCAAAAATCTGACTTTCGGCAATTCACTCAAAAATGGTGCCAAACGGGTGCAAATGCTCCCCTGAAAGGTTTGGCGGTGGAAACAGAAGTTTTTTTATCACAGGACAAGAAATCAGCCATCGACAACTTAACCGGCAAAAATTTTTTTTTGAAAAAATCCGTAAGCCCCGGGGTCACAATTTCATCAAAAATCTGACTTTCGACAATTCACTCAAAAATGGAGCTAAACGGTTGCAAATGCTCCCCTGAAAGGTTTGGCGGTCAAAATAGAAGGCTTTTTATCACAGGACAAGAAATCAGCCCTCGACAACTTAACCGGCAGAATTTGTTTTTGAAAAAATCCGTAAGCCCCGGGGTCACAATTTCATCAAAAATCTGACTTTCGGCAATTCACTCAAAAATGGTGCCAAACGGTTGCAAATGCTCCCCTGAAAGATTTGGCGGTCGAAACAGAAAGCTTTTTTATCACAGGAAAAGAAATCAGCCGTCGACAACTTAACCGGCAGAATTTTTTTTTAAAAAAATAAATCCCTAAGCCCCGGGGTCACAATTTCATCAAAAATCTGACTTTTGGCAATTCACTCAAAAATGGTGCCAAACGGTTGCAAGTGCTCCCCTGAAACGTTTGGATGTCGAAACAGAAGTCTTTTTATCACAGGACAAGAAATCAGCCCTTGACAAATTAAGCGGCTTAAAAATTTTTTTTGAAAAAATCCGTAAGCCCCGGGGTCACAATTTCATCAAAAATCGGACTTCCGGGAATTCACTCAAAAATGGTGCCAAACGGGTGCAAATGCTCCCCTGAAAGGTTTGGCCGTCGAAATAGGAGTTTTTTTTTCACAGGACAAGAAATCAGCCATCGACAACTTAACAGGCAGAATTTTTTTTTTGAAAAAATCCGTAAGCCCCAGGGTCACAATTTCATCAAAAATCTGATTTTCGACAATTCACTCAAAAATGGAGCTAAACGGTTGCAAATGCTCCCCTGAAAGGTTTGGCGGTCGAAACAGAAGGCTTTTTATCACAGGACAAGAAATCAGCCCTCGACAACTTAACCGGCAGAATTTTATTTTTTAAAAAATCCCTAAGCCCCGGGGTCACAATTTCATCAAAAATCTGACTTTCGGCAATTCACTCAAAAATGGTGCGAAACGGGTGCAAATGCTCCCCTGAAAGGTTTGGCGGTTGAAACAGAAGTTTTTTTATCACAGGACAAGAAATCAGCCATCGACAACTTAACCGGCAAAAATTTTTTTTTGAAAAAATCCGTAAGCCCCGGGGTCACAATTTCATCAAAAATCTGACTTTCGATAATTCACTCAAAAATGGAGCTAAACGGTTGCAAATGCTCCCCTGAAAGGTTTGGCGGTCAAAATAGAAGGCTTTTTATCACAGGACAAGAAATCAGCCCTCGACAACTTAACCGGCAGATTTTTTTTTGAAAAAATCCGTAAGCCCCGGGGTCACAATTTCATCAAAAATCTGACTTCCGGGAATTCATTCAAAAATGGTGCCAAACGGTTGCAAATGCTCCCCTGAAGGGTTTGGCGGTCGAAACAGAATTTTTTTTATCACAGGACAAGAAATCAGCCATCGACAAGTTAACCGGCAGAATTTTTTTTTTGAAAAAATCCGTAAGCCCCGGGGTCACAATTTCATCAAAAATCGGACTTTCGGGAATTCACTCAAAAATGATGCCAAATGGGTGCAAATGCTCCCCTGAAAGGTTTGGCCGTCGAAACAGAAGTTTTTTTTATCACAGGACAAGAAATCAGCCATCGACAACTTAACAGGCAGAATTTTTTTTTTGAAAAAATCCGTAAGCCCCCGGGGTCACAATTTCATCAAAAATCTGACTTTTCGACAATTCACTCAAAAATGGAGCTAAACGGTTGCAAATGCTCCCCTGAAAGGTTTGGCGGTCAAAACAGAAGGCTTTTTATCACAGTACAAGAAATCAGCCGTCGACAACTTAACCGGCAGAATTTTTTTTTTGAAAAAATCCGTAAGCCCCGGGGTCACAATTTCATCAAAAATCTGACTTTCGGCAATTCACTCAAAAATGGTGCCAAACGGTTGCAAATGCTCCCCTGAAAGATTTGGCGGTCGAAACAGAAAGCTTTTTTATCACAGGAAAAGAAATCAGCCGTCATCAACTTAACCGGCAGAATTTTTTTAAAAAAAATAATCCCTAAGCACCGGGGTCACAATTTCATCAAAAATCTGACTTTTCGCAATTCACTCAAAAATGGTGCCAAACGGTTGCAAATGCTCCCCTGAAACGTTTGGATGTCGAAACAGAAGTCTTTTTATCACAGGACAAGAAATCAGCCCTCGACAACTTAAGCGGCTTAAAATTTTTTTTTGAAAAAATCCGTAAGCCCCGGGGTCACAATTTCATCAAAAATCGGACTTCCGGGAATTCACTCAAAAATGGTGCCAAACGGTTGCAAATGCTCCCCTGAAGGGTTTGGCGGTCGAAACAGAATTTTTTTTATCACAGGACAAGAAATCAGCCATCGACAAGTTAACTGGCAGAATTTTTTTTTTGAAAAAATCCGTAAGCCCCAGGGTCACAATTTCATCAAAAATCGGACTTTCGGGAATTCACTCAAAAATGATGCCAAACGGGTGCAAATGCTCCCCTGAAAAGTTTGGCCGTCGAAACAGAAGTTTTTTTATTACAGGACAAGAAATCAGCCATCGACAACTTAACAGGCAGAATTTTTTTTTTGAAAAAATCCGTAAGCCCCGGGGTCACAATTTCATCAAAAATCTGACTTTCGACAATTCACTCAAAAATGGAGCTAAACGGTTGCAAATGCTCCCCTGAAAGGTTTGGCGGTCGAAACAGAAGGCTTTTTATCACAGGACAAGAAATCAGCCCTCGACAACTTAACCGGCAGAATTTTATTTTAAAAAAAATCCCTAAGCCCCGGGGTCACAATTTCATGAAAAATCTGACTTTCGGCAATTCACTCAAAAATGGTGCCAAACGGGTGCAAATGCTCCCCTGAACAGTTTGGCGGTCGAAACAGAAGTTTTTTTATCACAGGACAAGAAATCAGCCCTCGACAACTTAACCGGCTTAAAATTTTTTTTTGAAAAAATCCGTAAGCCCCGGGGTCACAATTTCATAAAAAATCGGACTTCCAGGAATTCACTCAAAAATGGTGCCAAACGGGTGAAAATGCTCCCCTGAAGGGTTTGGCGGTCGAAACAGAATTTTTTTTATCACAGGACAAGAAATCAGCCATCGACAAGTTAACCGGCAGATTTTTTTTTTTGAAAAAATCCGTAAGCCCCGGGGTCACAATTTCATCAAAAATCGGACTTTCGGGAATTCACTCAAAAATGATGCCAAACGGGTGCAAATGCTCCCCTGAAAGGTGTGGCCGTCGAAACAGGAGTTTTTTTATCACAGGACAAGAAATCAGCCCTCGACAACTTAACCGGCAGAATTTGTTTTTGAAAAAATCCGTAAGCCCCGGGGTCACAATTTCATCAAAAATCTGACTTTCGGCAATTCACTCAAAAATGGTGCCAAACGGTTGCAAATGCTCCCCTGAAAGGTTTGGCTGTCGAAACAGTAAGCTTTTTTATCGCAGGAAAAGAAATCAGCCGTCGACAACTTAACCGGCAGAAATTTTTTTTTGAAAAAATCCGTAAGCCCCAGGGTCACAATTTCATCAAAAATCTGACTTTCGGCAATTCACTCAAAAATGGTGCCAAACGGTTGCAAATGCTCCCCTGAAAGATTTGGCGGTCGAAACAGAAAGCTTTTTTATCACAGGAAAAGAAATCAGCCGTCGACAACTTAACCGGCAGAATTTTTTTTTAAAAAAATAAATCCCTAAGCCCCGGGGTCACAATTTCATCAAAAATCTGACTTTTGGCAATTCACTCAAAAATGGTGCCAAACGGTTGCAAGTGCTCCCCTGAAACGTTTGGATGTCGAAACAGAAGTCTTTTTATCACAGGACAAGAAATCAGCCCTTGACAAATTAAGCGGCTTAAAAATTTTTTTTGAAAAAATCCGTAAGCCCCGGGGTCACAATTTCATCAAAAATCGGACTTCCGGGAATTCACTCAAAAATGGTGCCAAACGGGTGCAAATGCTCCCCTGAAAGGTTTGGCCGTCGAAATAGGAGTTTTTTTTTCACAGGACAAGAAATCAGCCATCGACAACTTAACAGGCAGAATTTTTTTTTTGAAAAAATCCGTAAGCCCCAGGGTCACAATTTCATCAAAAATCTGATTTTCGACAATTCACTCAAAAATGGAGCTAAACGGTTGCAAATGCTCCCCTGAAAGGTTTGGCGGTCGAAACAGAAGGCTTTTTATCACAGGACAAGAAATCAGCCCTCGACAACTTAACCGGCAGAATTTTATTTTTTAAAAAATCCCTAAGCCCCGGGGTCACAATTTCATCAAAAATCTGACTTTCGGCAATTCACTCAAAAATGGTGCGAAACGGGTGCAAATGCTCCCCTGAAAGGTTTGGCGGTTGAAACAGAAGTTTTTTTATCACAGGACAAGAAATCAGCCATCGACAACTTAACCGGCAAAATTTTTTTTTTGAAAAAATCCGTAAGCCCCGGGGTCACAATTTCATCAAAAATCTGACTTTCGATAATTCACTCAAAAATGGAGCTAAACGGTTGCAAATGCTCCCCTGAAAGGTTTGGCGGTCAAAATAGAAGGCTTTTTATCACAGGACAAGAAATCAGCCCTCGACAACTTAACCGGCAGATTTTTTTTTTGAAAAAATCCGTAAGCCCCGGGGTCACAATTTCATCAAAAATCTGACTTCCGGGAATTCATTCAAAAATGGTGCCAAACGGTTGCAAATGCTCCCCTGAAGGGTTTGGCGGTCGAAACAGAATTTTTTTTATCACAGGACAAGAAATCAGCCATCGACAAGTTAACCGGCAGAATTTTTTTTTTGAAAAAATCCGTAAGCCCCGGGGTCACAATTTCATCAAAAATCGGACTTTCGGGAATTCACTCAAAAATGATGCCAAATGGGTGCAAATGCTCCCCTGAAAGGTTTGGCCGTCGAAACAGAAGTTTTTTTATCACAGGACAAGAAATCAGCCATCGACAACTTAACAGGCAGAATTTTTTTTTTGAAAAAATCCGTAAGCCCCGGGGTCACAATTTCATCAAAAATCTGACTTTCGACAATTCACTCAAAAATGGAGCTAAACGGTTGCAAATGCTCCCCTGAAAGGTTTGGCGGTCAAAACAGAAGGCTTTTTATCACAGTACAAGAAATCAGCCGTCGACAACTTAACCGGCAGAATTTTTTTTTTGAAAAAATCCGTAAGCCCCGGGGTCACAATTTCATCAAAAATCTGACTTTCGGCAATTCACTCAAAAATGGTGCCAAACGGTTGCAAATGCTCCCCTGAAAGATTTGGCGGTCGAAACAGAAAGCTTTTTTATCACAGGAAAAGAAATCAGCCGTCATCAACTTAACCGGCAGAATTTTTTTAAAAAAAATAATCCCTAAGCACCGGGGTCACAATTTCATCAAAAATCTGACTTTTCGCAATTCACTCAAAAATGGTGCCAAACGGTTGCAAATGCTCCCCTGAAACGTTTGGATGTCGAAACAGAAGTCTTTTTATCACAGGACAAGAAATCAGCCCTCGACAACTTAAGCGGCTTAAAATTTTTTTTTGAAAAAATCCGTAAGCCCCGGGGTCACAATTTCATCAAAAATCGGACTTCCGGGAATTCACTCAAAAATGGTGCCAAACGGTTGCAAATGCTCCCCTGAAGGGTTTGGCGGTCGAAACAGAATTTTTTTTATCACAGGACAAGAAATCAGCCATCGACAAGTTAACCGGCAGAATTTTTTTTTTGAAAAAATCCGTAAGCCCCAGGGTCACAATTTCATCAAAAATCGGACTTTCGGGAATTCACTCAAAAATGATGCCAAACGGGTGCAAATGCTCCCCTGAAAAGTTTGGCCGTCGAAACAGAAGTTTTTTTATTACAGGACAAGAAATCAGCCATCGACAACTTAACAGGCAGAATTTTTTTTTTGAAAAAATCCGTAAGCCCCGGGGTCACAATTTCATCAAAAATCTGACTTTCGACAATTCACTCAAAAATGGAGCTAAACGGTTGCAAATGCTCCCCTGAAAGGTTTGGCGGTCGAAACAGAAGGCTTTTTATCACAGGACAAGAAATCAGCCCTCGACAACTTAACCGGCAGAATTTTATTTAAAAAAAAATCCCTAAGCCCCGGGGTCACAATTTCATGAAAAATCTGACTTTCGGCAATTCACTCAAAAATGGTGCCAAACGGGTGCAAATGCTCCCCTGAACAGTTTGGCGGTCGAAACAGAAGTTTTTTTATCACAGGACAAGAAATCAGCCCTCGACAACTTAACCGGCTTAAAATTTTTTTTTGAAAAAATCCGTAAGCCCCGGGGTCACAATTTCATAAAAAATCGGACTTCCAGGAATTCACTCAAAAATGGTGCCAAACGGGTGAAAATGCTCCCCTGAAGGGTTTGGCGGTCGAAACAGAATTTTTTTTATCACAGGACAAGAAATCAGCCATCGACAAGTTAACCGGCAGATTTTTTTTTTTGAAAAAATCCGTAAGCCCCGGGGTCACAATTTCATCAAAAATCGGCCTTTCGGGAATTCACTCAAAAATGATGCCAAACGGGTGCAAATGCTCCCCTGAAAGGTGTGGCCGTCGAAACAGGAGTTTTTTTATCACAGGACAAGAAATCAGCCCTCGACAACTTAACCGGCAGAATTTGTTTTTGAAAAAATCCGTAAGCCCCGGGGTCACAATTTCATCAAAAATCTGACTTTCGGCAATTCACTCAAAAATGGTGCCAAACGGTTGCAAATGCTCCCCTGAAAGGTTTGGCTGTCGAAACAGTAAGCTTTTTTATCGCAGGAAAAGAAATCAGCCGTCGACAACTTAACCGGCAGAAATTTTTTTTTGAAAAAATCCGTAAGCCCCAGGGTCACAATTTCATCAAAAATCTGACTTTCGGCAATTCACTCAAAAATGGTGCCAAACGGTTGCAAATGCTCCCCTGAAAGATTTGGCGGTCGAAACAGAAAGCTTTTTTATCACAGGAAAAGAAATCAGCCGTCGACAACTTAACCGGCAGAATTTTTTTTTAAAAAAATAAATCCCTAAGCCCCGGGGTCACAATTTCATCAAAAATCTGACTTTTGGCAATTCACTCAAAAATGGTGCCAAACGGTTGCAAGTGCTCCCCTGAAACGTTTGGATGTCGAAACAGAAGTCTTTTTATCACAGGACAAGAAATCAGCCCTTGACAAATTAAGCGGCTTAAAAATTTTTTTTGAAAAAATCCGTAAGCCCCGGGGTCACAATTTCATCAAAAATCGGACTTCCGGGAATTCACTCAAAAATGGTGCCAAACGGGTGCAAATGCTCCCCTGAAAGGTTTGGCCGTCGAAATAGGAGTTTTTTTTTCACAGGACAAGAAATCAGCCATCGACAACTTAACAGGCAGAATTTTTTTTTTGAAAAAATCCGTAAGCCCCAGGGTCACAATTTCATCAAAAATCTGATTTTCGACAATTCACTCAAAAATGGAGCTAAACGGTTGCAAATGCTCACCTGAAAGGTTTGGCGGTCGAAACAGAAGGCTTTTTATCACAGGACAACAAATCAGCCCTCGACAACTTAACCGGCAGAATTTTATTTTTTAAAAAATCCCTAAGCCCCGGGGTCACAATTTCATCAAAAATCTGACTTTCGGCAATTCACTCAAAAATGGTGCGAAACGGGTGCAAATGCTCCCCTGAAAGGTTTGGCGGTTGAAACAGAAGTTTTTTTATCACAGGACAAGAAATCAGCCATCGACAACTTAACCGGCAAAATTTTTTTTTTGAAAAAATCCGTAAGCCCCGGGGTCACAATTTCATCAAAAATCTGACTTTCGATAATTCACTCAAAAATGGAGCTAAACGGTTGCAAATGCTCCCCTGAAAGGTTTGGCGGTCAAAATAGAAGGCTTTTTATCACAGGACAAGAAATCAGCCCTCGACAACTTAACCGGCAGATTTTTTTTTTGAAAAAATCCGTAAGCCCCGGGGTCACAATTTCATCAAAAATCTGACTTCCGGGAATTCATTCAAAAATGGTGCCAAACGGTTGCAAATGCTCCCCTGAAGGGTTTGGCGGTCGAAACAGAATTTTTTTTATCACAGGACAAGAAATCAGCCATCGACAAGTTAACCGGCAGAATTTTTTTTTTGAAAAAATCCGTAAGCCCCGGGGTCACAATTTCATCAAAAATCGGACTTTCGGGAATTCACTCAAAAATGATGCCAAATGGGTGCAAATGCTCCCCTGAAAGGTTTGGCCGTCGAAACAGAAGTTTTTTTATCACAGGACAAGAAATCAGCCATCGACAACTTAACAGGCAGAATTTTTTTTTTGAAAAAATCCGTAAGCCCCGGGGTCACAATTTCATCAAAAATCTGACTTTCGACAATTCACTCAAAAATGGAGCTAAACGGTTGCAAATGCTCCCCTGAAAGGTTTGGCGGTCAAAACAGAAGGCTTTTTATCACAGTACAAGAAATCAGCCGTCGACAACTTAACCGGCAGAATTTTTTTTTTGAAAAAATCCGTAAGCCCCGGGGTCACAATTTCATCAAAAATCTGACTTTCGGCAATTCACTCAAAAATGGTGCCAAACGGTTGCAAATGCTCCCCTGAAAGATTTGGCGGTCGAAACAGAAAGCTTTTTTATCACAGGAAAAGAAATCAGCCGTCATCAACTTAACCGGCAGAATTTTTTTAAAAAAAATAATCCCTAAGCACCGGGGTCACAATTTCATCAAAAATCTGACTTTTCGCAATTCACTCAAAAATGGTGCCAAACGGTTGCAAATGCTCCCCTGAAACGTTTGGATGTCGAAACAGAAGTCTTTTTATCACAGGACAAGAAATCAGCCCTCGACAACTTAAGCGGCTTAAAATTTTTTTTTGAAAAAATCCGTAAGCCCCGGGGTCACAATTTCATCAAAAATCGGACTTCCGGGAATTCACTCAAAAATGGTGCCAAACGGTTGCAAATGCTCCCCTGAAGGGTTTGGCGGTCGAAACAGAATTTTTTTTATCACAGGACAAGAAATCAGCCATCGACAAGTTAACCGGCAGAATTTTTTTTTTGAAAAAATCCGTAAGCCCCAGGGTCACAATTTCATCAAAAATCGGACTTTCGGGAATTCACTCAAAAATGATGCCAAACGGGTGCAAATGCTCCCCTGAAAAGTTTGGCCGTCGAAACAGAAGTTTTTTTATTACAGGACAAGAAATCAGCCATCGACAACTTAACAGGCAGAATTTTTTTTTTGAAAAAATCCGTAAGCCCCGGGGTCACAATTTCATCAAAAATCTGACTTTCGACAATTCACTCAAAAATGGAGCTAAACGGTTGCAAATGCTCCCCTGAAAGGTTTGGCGGTCGAAACAGAAGGCTTTTTATCACAGGACAAGAAATCAGCCCTCGACAACTTAACCGGCAGAATTTTATTTTTGAAAAAATCCGTAAGCCCCGGGGTCACAATTTCATCAAATATCTGACTTTCGGCAATTCACTCAAAAATGGTGCCAAACGGTTGCAAATGCTCCCCTGAAAGGTTTGGCGGTCAAAATAGAAGGCTTTTTATCACAGGACAAGAAATCAGCCCTCGAAAACTTAACCGGCAGAATTTTTTTTTGAAAAAATCCGTAAGCCCCGGGGTCACAATTTCATCAAAAATCTGACTTTCGGCAATTCACTCAAAAATGGTGCCAAACGGTTGCAAATGCTCCCCTGAAAGATTTGGCGGTCGAAACAGAAAGCTTTTTTATCACAGGAAAAGAAATCAGCCGTCATCAACTTAACCGGCAGAATTTTTTTAAAAAAAATAATCCCTAAGCACCGGGGTCACAATTTCATCAAAAATCTGACTTTTCGCAATTCACTCAAAAATGGTGCCAAACGGTTGCAAATGCTCCCCTGAAACGTTTGGATGTCGAAACAGAAGTCTTTTTATCACAGGACAAGAAATCAGCCCTCGACAACTTAAGCGGCTTAAAAATTTTTTTGAAAAAATCCGTAAGCCCCGGGGTCACAATTTCATCAAAAATCGGACTTCCGGGAATTCACTCAAAAATGGTGCCAAACGGTTGCAAATGCTCCCCTGAAGGGTTTGGCGGTCGAAACAGAATTTTTTTTATCACAGGACAAGAAATCAGCCATCGACAAGTTAACTGGCAGAATTTTTTTTTTGAAAAAATCCGTAAGCCCCAGGGTCACAATTTCATCAAAAATCGGACTTTCGGGAATTCACTCAAAAATGATGCCAAACGGGTGCAAATGCTCCCCTGAAAAGTTTGGCCGTCGAAACAGAAGTTTTTTTATTACAGGACAAGAAATCAGCCATCGACAACTTAACAGGCAGAATTTTTTTTTTGAAAAAATCCGTAAGCCCCGGGGTCACAATTTCATCAAAAATCTGACTTTCGACAATTCACTCAAAAATGGAGCTAAACGGTTGCAAATGCTCCCCTGAAAGGTTTGGCGGTCGAAACAGAAGGCTTTTTATCACAGGACAAGAAATCAGCCCTCGACAACTTAACCGGCAGAATTTTATTTTTGAAAAAATCCGTAAGCCCCGGGGTCACAATTTCATCAAAAATCTGACTTTCGACAATTCATTCAAAAATGGAGCTAAACGGTTGCAAATGCTCCCCTGAAAGGTTTGGCGGTCGAAACAGAAGGCTTTTTATCACAGGACAAGAAATCAGCCCTCGACAACTTAACCGGCAGAATTTTATTTTTGAAAAAATCCGTAAGCCCCGGGGTCACAATTTCATCAAAAATCTGACTTTCGGCAATTCACTCAAAAATGGTGCCAAACGGTTGCAAATGCTCCCCTGAAAGGTTTGGCGGTCAAAATAGAAGGCTTTTTATCACAGGACAAGAAATCAGCCCTCGAAAACTTAACCGGCAGATTTTTTTTTTGAAAAAATCCGTAAGCCCCGGGGTCACAATTTCATCAAAAATCGGACTTCCGGGAATTCACTCAAAAATGGTGCCAAGCGGGTGAAAATGCTCCCCTGAAGGG
Source organism: Podarcis filfolensis (assembly GCF_964270895.1). Lineage (NCBI taxonomy): Eukaryota > Metazoa > Chordata > Lepidosauria > Squamata > Lacertidae > Podarcis > Podarcis filfolensis. Next base: position 12,941 of record NW_028149415.1, read on the forward strand.
TTTGGCGTTCGAAACAGAATTTTTTTTATCACAGGACAAGAAATCAGCCATCGACAAGTTAACCGGCAGAATTTTTTTTTTGAAAAAATCCGTAAGCCCCGGGGTCACAATTTCATCAAAAATAGGACTTTCGGGAATTCACTCAAAAATGATGCCAAACGGGTGCAAATGCTCCCCTGAAAGGTTTGGCCGTCGAAATAGGAGTTTTTTTTTCACAGGACAAGAAATCAGCCATCGACAACTTAACAGGCAGAATTTTTTTTTTGAAAAAATCCGTAAGCCCCGGGGTCACAATTTCATCAAAAATCTGATTTTCGACAATTCACTCAAAAATGGAGCTAAACGGTTGCAAATGCTCCCCTGAAAGGTTTGGCGGTCGAAACAGAAGGCTTTTTATCACAGGACAAGAAATCAGCCCTCGACAACTTAACCGCCAGAATTTTATTTTTAAAAAAATCCCTAAGCCCCGGGGTCACAATTTCATCAAAAATCTGACTTTCGGCAATTCACTCAAAAATGGTGCCAAACGGGTGCAAATGCTCCCCTGAAAGGTTTGGCGGTTGAAACAGAAGTTTTTTTATCACAGGACAAGAAATCAGCCATCGACAACTTAACCGGCAAAATTTTTTTTTTGAAAAAATCCGTAAGCCCCGTGGTCACAATTTCATCAAAAATCTGACTTTCGATAATTCACTCAAAAATGGAGCTAAACGGTTGCAAATGCTCCCCTGAAAGGTTTGGCGGTCAAAATAGAAGGCTTTTTATCACAGGACAAGAAATCAGCCCTCGACAACTTAACCGGCAGAATTTTTTTTTGAAAAAATCCGTAAGCCCCGGGGTCACAATTTCATCAAAAATCTGACTTTCGGCAATTCACTCAAAAATGGTGCCAAACGGGTGCAGATGCTCCCCTGAAAGGTTTGGCGGTTGAAACAGAATTTTTTTTATCACAGGACAAGAAATCAGCCATCGACAAGTTAACCGGCAGAAATTTTTTTTTGAAAAAATCCGTAAGCCCCGGGGTCACAATTTCTTCAAAAATCTGACTTCCGGGAATTCATTCAAAAATGGTGCCAAACGGTTGCAAATGCTCCCCTGAAGGGTTTGGCGGTCGAAACAGAATTTTTTTTATCACAGGACAAGAAATCAGCCATCGACAAGTTAACCGGCAGAATTTTTTTTTTGAAAAAATCCGTAAGCCCCGGGGTCACAATTTCATCAAAAATCGGACTTTCGGGAATTCACTCAAAAATGGAGCTAAACGGTTGCAAATGCTCCCCTGAAAGGTTTGGCGGTCGAAACAGAAGGCTTTTTATCACAGGACAAGAAATCAGCCCTCGACAACTTAACCGGCAGAATTTTATTTTTAAAAAAATCCCTAAGCCCCGGGGTCACAATTTCATCAAAAATCTGACTTTCGGCAATTCACTCAAAAATGGTGCCAAACGGGTGCAAATGCTCCCCTGAAAGGTTTGGCGGTCAAAATAGAAGGCTTTTTATCACAGGACAAGAAATCAGCCCTCGACAACTTAACCGGCAGAATTTTTTTTTGAAAAAATCCGTAAGCCCCGGGGTCACAATTAAATCAAAAATCTGACTTTCGGCAATTCACTCAAAAATGGTGCCAAACGGTTGCAAATGCTCCCCTGAAAGGTTTGGCGGTCGAAACAGTAAGCTTTTTTATCACAGGAAAAGAAATCAGCCGTCGACAACTTAACCGGCAGAAATTTTTTTTTTGAAAAAATCCCTAAGCCCCGGGGTCACAATTTCATCAAAAATCTGACTTTCGGAAATTCACTCAAAAATGGTGCCAAACGGGTGCAGATGCTCCCCTGAAAGGTTTGGCGGTTGAAACAGAATTTTTTTTATCACAGGACAAGAAATCAGCCATCGACAAGTTAACCGGCAGAAATTTTTTTTTGAAAAATACGTAAGCCCCGGGGTCACAATTTCATCAAAAATCTGACTTTCGGCAATTCACTCAAAAATGGTGCCAAACGGGTGCAAATGCTCCCCTGAAAGGTTTGGCGGTTGAAACAGAATTTTTTTTATCACAGGACAAGAAATCAGCCATCGACAAGTTAATCGGCAGAAAATTTTTTTTGAAAAAATCCGTAAGCCCCGGGGTCACAATTTCATCAAAAATCTGACTTTCGGCAATACACTCAAAAATGGAGCTAAACGGTTGCAAATGCTCCCCTGAAAGGTTTGGCGGTCAAAACAGAAGGCTTTTTATCACAGTACAAGAAATCAGCCATCGACAACTTAACCGGCAGAATTTTTTTTTTGAAAAAATCCGTAAGCCCCGGGGTCACAATTTCATCAAAAATCTGACTTTCGGCAATTCACTCAAAAATGGTGCCAAACGGTTGCAAATGCTCCCCTGAAAGATTTGGCGGTCGAAACAGAAAGCTTTTTTATCACAGGAAAAGAAATCAGCCGTCATCAACTTAACCGGCAGAATTTTTTTAAAAAAAAAAATCCCTAAGCACCGGGGTCACAATTTCATCAAAAATCTGACTTTTCGCAATTCACTCAAAAATGGTGCCAAACGGTTGCAAATGCTCCCCTGAAACGTTTGGATGTCGAAACAGAAGTCTTTTTATCACAGGACAAGAAATCAGCCCTCGACAACTTAAGCGGCTTAAAAAATTTTTTTGAAAAAATCTGTAAGCCCCGGGGTCACAATTTCATCAAAAATCTGATTTTCGACAATTCACTCAAAAATGGAGCTAAACGGTTGCAAATGCTCCCCTGAAAGGTTTGGCGGTCGAAACAGAAGGCTTTTTATCACAGGACAAGAAATCAGCCCTCGACAACTTAACCGGCAGAATTTTATTTTTTAAAAAATCCCTAAGCCCCGGGGTCACAATTTCATCAAAAATCTGACTTTCGGCAATTCACTCAAAAATGGTGCGAAACGGGTGCAAATGCTCCCCTGAAAGGTTTGGCGGTTGAAACAGAAGTTTTTTTATCACAGGACAAGAAATCAGCCATCGACAACTTAACCGGCAAAAATTTTTTTTTGAAAAAATCCGTAAGCCCCGGGGTCACAATTTCATCAAAAATCTGACTTTCGATAATTCACTCAAAAATGGAGCTAAACGGTTGCAAATGCTCCCCTGAAAGGTTTGGCGGTCAAAATAGAAGGCTTTTTATCACAGGACAAGAAATCAGCCCTCGACAACTTAACCGGCAGATTTTTTTTTTGAAAAAATCCGTAAGCCCCGGGGTCACAATTTCATCAAAAATCTGACTTCCGGGAATTCATTCAAAAATGGTGCCAAACGGTTGCAAATGCTCCCCTGAAGGGTTTGGCGGTCGAAACAGAATTTTTTTTATCACAGGACAAGAAATCAGCCATCGACAAGTTAACCGGCAGAATTTTTTTTTTGAAAAAATGAGTAAGCCCCGGGGTCACAATTTCATCAAAAATCGGACTTTCGGGAATTCACTCAAAAATGGTGCCAAACGGTTGCAAATGCTCCCCTGAAAGATTTGGCGGTCGAAACAGAAAGCTTTTTTATCACAGGAAAAGAAATCAGCCGTCATCAACTTAACCGGCAGAATTTTTTAAAAAAAAATAATCCCTAAGCACCGGGGTCACAATTTCATCAAAAATCTGACTTTTCGCAATTCACTCAAAAATGGTGCCAAACGGTTGCAAATGCTCCCCTGAAACGTTTGGATGTCGAAACAGAAGTCTTTTTATCACAGGACAAGAAATCAGCCCTCGACAACTTAAGCGGCTTAAAATTTTTTTTTGAAAAAATCCGTAAGCCCCGGGGTCACAATTTCATCAAAAATCGGACTTCCGGGAATTCACTCAAAAATGGTGCCAAACGGTTGCAAATGCTCCCCTGAAGGGTTTGGCGGTCGAAACAGAATTTTTTTTATCACAGGACAAGAAATCAGCCATCGACAAGTTAACTGGCAGAATTTTTTTTTTGAAAAAATCCGTAAGCCCCAGGGTCACAATTTCATCAAAAATCGGACTTTCGGGAATTCACTCAAAAATGATGCCAAACGGGTGCAAATGCTCCCCTGAAAAGTTTGGCCGTCGAAACAGAAGTTTTTTTATTACAGGACAAGAAATCAGCCATCGACAACTTAACAGGCAGAATTTTTTTTTTGAAAAAATCCGTAAGCCCCGGGGTCACAATTTCATCAAAAATCTGACTTTCGACAATTCACTCAAAAATGGAGCTAAACGGTTGCAAATGCTCCCCTGAAAGGTTTGGCGGTCGAAACAGAAGGCTTTTTATCACAGGACAAGAAATCAGCCCTCGACAACTTAACCGGCAAAATTTTTTTTTTGAAAAAATCCGTAAGCCCCGTGGTCACAATTTCATCAAAAATCTGACTTTCGATAATTCACTCAAAAATGGAGCTAAACGGTTGCAAATGCTCCCCTGAAAGGTTTGGCGGTCAAAATAGAAGGCTTTTTATCACAGGACAATAAATCAGCCCTCGACAACTTAACCGGCAGAATTTTTTTTTGAAAAAATCCGTAAGCCCCGGGGTCACAATTTCATCAAAAATCTGACTTTCGGCAATTCACTCAAAAATGGTGCCAAACGGGTGCAGATGCTCCCCTGAAAGGTTTGGCGGTTGAAACAGAATTTTTTTTATCACAGGACAAGAAATCAGCCATCGACAAGTTAACCGGCAGAAATTTTTTTTTGAAAAAATCCGTAAGCCCCGGGGTCACAATTTCTTCAAAAATCTGACTTCCGGGAATTCATTCAAAAATGGTGCCAAACGGTTGCAAATGCTCCCCTGAAGGGTTTGGCGGTCGAAACAGAATTTTTTTTATCACAGGACAAGAAATCAGCCATCGACAAGTTAACCGGCAGAATTTTTTTTTTGAAAAAATCCGTAAGCCCCGGGGTCACAATTTCATCAAAAATCGGACTTTCGGGAATTCACTCAAAAATGATGCCAAATGGGTGCAAATGCTCCCCTGAAAGGTTTGGCCGTCGAAACAGAAGTTTTTTTATCACAGGACAAGAAATCAGCCATCGACAACTTAACAGGCAGAATTTTTTTTTTGAAAAAATCCGTAAGCCCCGGGGTCACAATTTCATCAAAAATCTGACTTTCGACAATTCACTCAAAAATGGAGCTAAACGGTTGCAAATGCTCCCCTGAAAGGTTTGGCGGTCGAAACAGAAGGCTTTTTATCACAGGACAAGAAATCAGCCCTCGACAACTTAACCGGCAGAATTTTATTTTTAAAAAAATCCCTAAGCCCCGGGGTCACAATTTCATCAAAAATCTGACTTTCGGCAATTCACTCAAAAATGGTGCCAAACGGGTGCAAATGCTCCCCTGAAAGGTTTGGCGGTCAAAATAGAAGGCTTTTTATCACAGGACAAGAAATCAGCCCTCGACAACTTAACCGGCAGAATTTTTTTTTGAAAAAATCCGTAAGCCCCGGGGTCACAATTTCATCAAAAATCTGACTTTCGGCAATTCACTCAAAAATGGTGCCAAACGGTTGCAAATGCTACCCTGAAAGGTTTGGCGGTCGAAACAGTAAGCTTTTTTATCACAGGAAAAGAAATCAGCCGTCGACAACTTAACCGGCAGAAATTTTTTTTTTGAAAAAATCCCTAAGCCCCGGGGTCACAATTTCATCAAAAATCTGACTTTCGGAAATTCACTCAAAAATGGTGCCAAACGGGTGCAGATGCTCCCCTGAAAGGTTTGGCGGTTGAAACAGAATTTTTTTTATCACAGGACAAGAAATCAGCCATCGACAAGTTAACCGGCAGAAATTTTTTTTTGAAAAATACGTAAGCCCCGGGGTCACAATTTCATCAAAAATCTGACTTTCGGCAATTCACTCAAAAATGGTGCCAAACGGGTGCAAATGCTCCCCTGAAAGGTTTGGCGGTTGAAACAGAATTTTTTTTATCACAGGACAAGAAATCAGCCATCGACAACTTAACAGGCAGAATTTTTTTTTTGAAAAAATCCGTAAGCCCCGGGGTCACAATTTCATCAAAAATCTGACTTTCGACAATTCACTCAAAAATGGAGCTAAACGGTTGCAAATGCTCCCCTGAAAGGTTTGGCGGTCAAAACAGAAGGCTTTTTATCACAGTACAAGAAATCAGCCATCGACAACTTAACCGGCAGAATTTTTTTTTTGAAAAAATCCGTAAGCCCCGGGGTCACAATTTCATCAAAAATCTGACTTTCGGCAATTCACTCAAAAATGGTGCCAAACGGTTGCAAATGCTCCCCTGAAAGATTTGGCGGTCGAAACAGAAAGCTTTTTTATCACAGGAAAAGAAATCAGCCGTCATCAACTTAACCGGCAGAATTTTTTTAAAAAAAAAAATCCCTAAGCACCGGGGTCACAATTTCATCAAAAATCTGACTTTTCGCAATTCACTCAAAAATGGTGCCAAACGGTTGCAAATGCTCCCCTGAAACGTTTGGATGTCGAAACAGAAGTCTTTTTATCACAGGACAAGAAATCAGCCCTCGACAACTTAAGCGGCTTAAAAAATTTTTTTGAAAAAATCCGTAAGCCCCGGGGTCACAATTTCATCAAAAATCTGATTTTCGACAATTCACTCAAAAATGGAGCTAAACGGTTGCAAATGCTCCCCTGAAAGGTTTGGCGGTCGAAACAGAAGGCTTTTTATCACAGGACAAGAAATCAGCCCTCGACAACTTAACCGGCAGAATTTTATTTTTTAAAAAATCCCTAAGCCCCGGGGTCACAATTTCATCAAAAATCTGACTTTCGGCAATTCACTCAAAAATGGTGCGAAACGGGTGCAAATGCTCCCCTGAAAGGTTTGGCGGTTGAAACAGAAGTTTTTTTATCACAGGACAAGAAATCAGCCATCGACAACTTAACCGGCAAAAATTTTTTTTTGAAAAAATCCGTAAGCCCCGGGGTCACAATTTCATCAAAAATCTGACTTTCGATAATTCACTCAAAAATGGAGCTAAACGGTTGCAAATGCTCCCCTGAAAGGTTTGGCGGTCAAAATAGAAGGCTTTTTATCACAGGACAAGAAATCAGCCCTCGACAACTTAACCGGCAGATTTTTTTTTTGAAAAAATCCGTAAGCCCCGGGGTCACAATTTCATCAAAAATCTGACTTCCGGGAATTCATTCAAAAATGGTGCCAAACGGTTGCAAATGCTCCCCTGAAGGGTTTGGCGGTCGAAACAGAATTTTTTTTATCACAGGACAAGAAATCAGCCATCGACAAGTTAACCGGCAGAATTTTTTTTTTGAAAAAATCCGTAAGCCCCGGGGTCACAATTTCATCAAAAATCGGACTTTCGGGAATTCACTCAAAAATGATGCCAAATGGGTGCAAATGCTCCCCTGAAAGGTTTGGCCGTCGAAACAGAAGTTTTTTTATCACAGGACAAGAAATCAGCCATCGACAACTTAACAGGCAGAATTTTTTTTTTGAAAAAATCCGTAAGCCCCGGGGTCACAATTTCATCAAAAATCTGACTTTCGACAATTCACTCAAAAATGGAGCTAAACGGTTGCAAATGCTCCCCTGAAAGGTTTGGCGGTCAAAACAGAAGGCTTTTTATCACAGTACAAGAAATCAGCCGTCGACAACTTAACCGGCAGAATTTTTTTTTTGAAAAAATCCGTAAGCCCCGGGGTCACAATTTCATCAAAAATCTGACTTTCGGCAATTCACTCAAAAATGGTGCCAAACGGTTGCAAATGCTCCCCTGAAAGATTTGGCGGTCGAAACAGAAAGCTTTTTTATCACAGGAAAAGAAATCAGCCGTCATCAACTTAACCGGCAGAATTTTTTTAAAAAAAATAATCCCTAAGCACCGGGGTCACAATTTCATCAAAAATCTGACTTTTCGCAATTCACTCAAAAATGGTGCCAAACGGTTGCAAATGCTCCCCTGAAACGTTTGGATGTCGAAACAGAAGTCTTTTTATCACAGGACAAGAAATCAGCCCTCGACAACTTAAGCGGCTTAAAATTTTTTTTTGAAAAAATCCGTAAGCCCCGGGGTCACAATTTCATCAAAAATCGGACTTCCGGGAATTCACTCAAAAATGGTGCCAAACGGTTGCAAATGCTCCCCTGAAGGGTTTGGCGGTCGAAACAGAATTTTTTTTATCACAGGACAAGAAATCAGCCATCGACAAGTTAACCGGCAGAATTTTTTTTTTGAAAAAATCCGTAAGCCCCAGGGTCACAATTTCATCAAAAATCGGACTTTCGGGAATTCACTCAAAAATGATGCCAAACGGGTGCAAATGCTCCCCTGAAAAGTTTGGCCGTCGAAACAGAAGTTTTTTTATTACAGGACAAGAAATCAGCCATCGACAACTTAACAGGCAGAATTTTTTTTTTGAAAAAATCCGTAAGCCCCGGGGTCACAATTTCATCAAAAATCTGACTTTCGACAATTCACTCAAAAATGGAGCTAAACGGTTGCAAATGCTCCCCTGAAAGGTTTGGCGGTCGAAACAGAAGGCTTTTTATCACAGGACAAGAAATCAGCCCTCGACAACTTAACCGGCAGAATTTTATTTTTGAAAAAATCCGTAAGCCCCGGGGTCACAATTTCATCAAATATCTGACTTTCGGCAATTCACTCAAAAATGGTGCCAAACGGTTGCAAATGCTCCCCTGAAAGGTTTGGCGGTCAAAATAGAAGGCTTTTTATCACAGGACAAGAAATCAGCCCTCGAAAACTTAACCGGCAGAATTTTTTTTTGAAAAAATCCGTAAGCCCCGGGGTCACAATTTCATCAAAAATCTGACTTTCGGCAATTCACTCAAAAATGGTGCCAAACGGTTGCAAATGCTCCCCTGAAAGATTTGGCGGTCGAAACAGAAGCTTTTTTATCACAGGAAAAGAAATCAGCCGTCATCAACTTAACCGGCAGAATTTTTTTTAAAAAAATAATCCCTAAGCACCGGGGTCACAATTTCATCAAAAATCTGACTTTTCGCAATTCACTCAAAAATGGTGCCAAACGGTTGCAAATGCTCCCCTGAAACGTTTGGATGTCGAAACAGAAGTCTTTTTATCACAGGACAAGAAATCAGCCCTCGACAACTTAAGCGGCTTAAAATTTTTTTTTGAAAAAATCCGTAAGCCCCGGGGTCACAATTTCATCAAAAATCGGACTTCCGGGAATTCACTCAAAAATGGTGCCAAACGGTTGCAAATGCTCCCCTGAAGGGTTTGGCGGTCGAAACAGAATTTTTTTTATCACAGGACAAGAAATCAGCCATCGACAAGTTAACTGGCAGAATTTTTTTTTTGAAAAAATCCGTAAGCCCCAGGGTCACAATTTCATCAAAAATCGGACTTTTGGGAATTCACTCAAAAATGATGCCAAACGGGTGCAAATGCTCCCCTGAAAAGTTTGGCCGTCGAAACAGAAGTTTTTTTATTACAGGACAAGAAATCAGCCATCGACAACTTAACAGGCAGAATTTTTTTTTTGAAAAAATCCGTAAGCCCCGGGGTCACAATTTCATCAAAAATCTGACTTTCGACAATTCACTCAAAAATGGAGCTAAACGGTTGCAAATGCTCCCCTGAAAGGTTTGGCGGTCGAAACAGAAGGCTTTTTATCACAGGACAAGAAATCAGCCCTCGACAACTTAACCGGCAGAATTTTATTTTTGAAAAAATCCGTAAGCCCCGGGGTCACAATTTCATCAAAAATCTGACTTTCGACAATTCATTCAAAAATGGAGCTAAACGGTTGCAAATGCTCCCCTGAAAGGTTTGGCGGTCGAAACAGAAGGCTTTTTATCACAGGACAAGAAATCAGCCCTCGACAACTTAACCGGCAGAATTTTATTTTTGAAAAAATCCGTAAGCCCCGGGGTCACAATTTCATCAAAAATCTGACTTTCGGCAATTCACTCAAAAATGGTGCCAAACGGTTGCAAATGCTCCCCTGAAAGGTTTGGCGGTCAAAATAGAAGGCTTTTTATCACAGGACAAGAAATCAGCCCTCGAAAACTTAACCGGCAGATTTTTTTTTTGAAAAAATCCGTAAGCCCCGGGGTCACAATTTCATCAAAAATCGGACTTCCGGGAATTCACTCAAAAATGGTGCCAAGCGGGTGAAAATGCTCCCCTGAAGGGTTTGGCGTTCGAAACAGAATTTTTTTTATCACAGGACAAGAAATCAGCCATCGACAAGTTAACCGGCAGAATTTTTTTTTTGAAAAAATCCGTAAGCCCCGGGGTCACAATTTCATCAAAAATAGGACTTTCGGGAATTCACTCAAAAATGATGCCAAACGGGTGCAAATGCTCCCCTGAAAGGTTTGGCCGTCGAAATAGGAGTTTTTTTTTCACAGGACAAGAAATCAGCCATCGACAACTTAACAGGCAGAATTTTTTTTTTGAAAAAATCCGTAAGCCCCGGGGTCACAATTTCATCAAAAATCTGATTTTCGACAATTCACTCAAAAATGGAGCTAAACGGTTGCAAATGCTCCCCTGAAAGGTTTGGCGGTCGAAACAGAAGGCTTTTTATCACAGGACAAGAAATCAGCCCTCGACAACTTAACCGGCAGAATTTTATTTTTAAAAAAATCCCTAAGCCCCGGGGTCACAATTTCATCAAAAATCTGACTTTCGGCAATTCACTCAAAAATGGTGCCAAACGGGTGCAAATGCTCCCCTGAAAGGTTTGGCGGTTGAAACAGAAGTTTTTTTATCACAGGACAAGAAATCAGCCATCGACAACTTAACCGGCAAAATTTTTTTTTTGAAAAAATCCGTAAGCCCCGTGGTCACAATTTCATCAAAAATCTGACTTTCGATAATTCACTCAAAAATGGAGCTAAACGGTTGCAAATGCTCCCCTGAAAGGTTTGGCGGTCAAAATAGAAGGCTTTTTATCACAGGACAAGAAATCAGCCCTCGACAACTTAACCGGCAGAATTTTTTTTTGAAAAAATCCGTAAGCCCCGGGGTCACAATTTCATCAAAAATCTGACTTTCGGCAATTCACTCAAAAATGGTGCCAAACGGGTGCAGATGCTCCCCTGAAAGGTTTGGCGGTTGAAACAGAATTTTTTTTATCACAGGACAAGAAATCAGCCATCGACAAGTTAACCGGCAGAAATTTTTTTTTGAAAAAATCCGTAAGCCCCGGGGTCACAATTTCTTCAAAAATCTGACTTCCGGGAATTCATTCAAAAATGGTGCCAAACGGTTGCAAATGCTCCCCTGAAGGGTTTGGCGGTCGAAACAGAATTTTTTTTATCACAGGACAAGAAATCAGCCATCGACAAGTTAACCGGCAGAATTTTTTTTTTGAAAAAATCCGTAAGCCCCGGGGTCACAATTTCATCAAAAATCGGACTTTCGGGAATTCACTCAAAAATGATGCCAAATGGGTGCAAATGCTCCCCTGAAAGGTTTGGCCGTCGAAACAGAAGTTTTTTTATCACAGGACAAGAAATCAGCCATCGACAACTTAACAGGCAGAATTTTTTTTTTGAAAAAATCCGTAAGCCCCGGGGTCACAATTTCATCAAAAATCTGACTTTCGACAATTCACTCAAAAATGGAGCTAAACGGTTGCAAATGCTCCCCTGAAAGGTTTGGCGGTCGAAACAGAAGGCTTTTTATCACAGGACAAGAAATCAGCCCTCGACAACTTAACCGGCAGAATTTTATTTTTAAAAAAATCCCTAAGCCCCGGGGTCACAATTTCATCAAAAATCTGACTTTCGGCAATTCACTCAAAAATGGTGCCAAACGGGTGCAAATGCTCCCCTGAAAGGTTTGGCGGTCAAAATAGAAGGCTTTTTATCACAGGACAAGAAATCAGCCCTCGACAACTTAACCGGCAGAATTTTTTTTTGAAAAAATCCGTAAGCCCCGGGGTCACAATTTCATCAAAAATCTGACTTTCGGCAATTCACTCAAAAATGGTGCCAAACGGTTGCAAATGCTCCCCTGAAAGGTTTGGCGGTCGAAACAGTAAGCTTTTTTATCACAGGAAAAGAAATCAGCCGTCGACAACTTAACCGGCAGAAATTTTTTTTTTGAAAAAATCCCTAAGCCCCGGGGTCACAATTTCATCAAAAATCTGACTTTCGGAAATTCACTCAAAAATGGTGCCAAACGGGTGCAGATGCTCCCCTGAAAGGTTTGGCGGTTGAAACAGAATTTTTTTTATCACAGGACAAGAAATCAGCCATCGACAAGTTAACCGGCAGAAATTTTTTTTTGAAAAATACGTAAGCCCCGGGGTCACAATTTCATCAAAAATCTGACTTTCGGCAATTCACTCAAAAATGGTGCCAAACGGGTGCAAATGCTCCCCTGAAAGGTTTGGCGGTTGAAACAGAATTTTTTTTATCACAGGACAAGAAATCAGCCATCGACAAGTTAATCGGCAGAAAATTTTTTTTGAAAAAATCCGTAAGCCCCGGGGTCACAATTTCATCAAAAATCTGACTTTCGGCAATACACTCAAAAATGGAGCTAAACGGTTGCAAATGCTCCCCTGAAAGGTTTGGCGGTCAAAACAGAAGGCTTTTTATCACAGTACAAGAAATCAGCCATCGACAACTTAACCGGCAGAATTTTTTTTTTGAAAAAATCCGTAAGCCCCGGGGTCACAATTTCATCAAAAATCTGACTTTCGGCAATTCACTCAAAAATGGTGCCAAACGGTTGCAAATGCTCCCCTGAAAGATTTGGCGGTCGAAACAGAAAGCTTTTTTATCACAGGAAAAGAAATCAGCCGTCATCAACTTAACCGGCAGAATTTTTAAAAAAAAAAAATCCCTAAGCACCGGGGTCACAATTTCATCAAAAATCTGACTTTTCGCAATTCACTCAAAAATGGTGCCAAACGGTTGCAAATGCTCCCCTGAAACGTTTGGATGTCGAAACAGAAGTCTTTTTATCACAGGACAAGAAATCAGCCCTCGACAACTTAAGCGGCTTAAAAATTTTTTTTGAAAAAATCCGTAAGCCCCGGGGTCACAATTTCATCAAAAATCTGATTTTCGACAATTCACTCAAAAATGGTGCGAAACGGGTGCAAATGCTCCCCTGAAAGGTTTGGCGGTTGAAACAGAAGTTTTTTTATCACAGGACAAGAAATCAGCCATCGACAACTTAACCGGCAAAAATTTTTTTTTGAAAAAATCCGTAAGCCCCGGGGTCACAATTTCATCAAAAATCTGACTTTCGATAATTCACTCAAAAATGGAGCTAAACGGTTGCAAATGCTCCCCTGAAAGGTTTGGCGGTCAAAATAGAAGGCTTTTTATCACAGGACAAGAAATCAGCCCTCGACAACTTAACCGGCAGATTTTTTTTTTGAAAAAATCCGTAAGCCCCGGGGTCACAATTTCATCAAAAATCTGACTTCCGGGAATTCATTCAAAAATGGTGCCAAACGGTTGCAAATGCTCCCCTGAAGGGTTTGGCGGTCGAAACAGAATTTTTTTTATCACAGGACAAGAAATCAGCCATCGACAAGTTAACCGGCAGAATTTTTTTTTTGAAAAAATCCGTAAGCCCCGGGGTCACAATTTCATCAAAAATCGGACTTTCGGGAATTCACTCAAAAATGATGCCAAATGGGTGCAAATGCTCCCCTGAAAGGTTTGGCCGTCGAAACAGAAGTTTTTTTATCACAGGACAAGAAATCAGCCATCGACAACTTAACAGGCAGAATTTTTTTTTTGAAAAAATCCGTAAGCCCCGGGGTCACAATTTCATCAAAAATCTGACTTTCGACAATTCACTCAAAAATGGAGCTAAACGGTTGCAAATGCTCCCCTGAAAGGTTTGGCGGTCAAAACAGAAGGCTTTTTATCACAGTACAAGAAATCAGCCGTCGACAACTTAACCGGCAGAATTTTTTTTTGAAAAAATCCGTAAGCCCCGGGGTCACAATTTCATCAAAAATCTGACTTTCGGCAATTCACTCAAAAATGGTGCCAAACGGTTGCAAATGCTCCCCTGAAAGATTTGGCGGTCGAAACAGAAAGCTTTTTTATCACAGGAAAAGAAATCAGCCGTCATCAACTTAACCGGCAGAATTTTTTTAAAAAAAATAATCCCTAAGCACCGGGGTCACAATTTCATCAAAAATCTGACTTTTCGCAATTCACTCAAAAATGGTGCCAAACGGTTGCAAATGCTCCCCTGAAACGTTTGGATGTCGAAACAGAAGTCTTTTTATCACAGGACAAGAAATCAGCCCTCGACAACTTAAGCGGCTTAAAATTTTTTTTTGAAAAAATCCGTAAGCCCCGGGGTCACAATTTCATCAAAAATCGGACTTCCGGGAATTCACTCAAAAATGGTGCCAAACGGTTGCAAATGCTCCCCTGAAGGGTTTGGCGGTCGAAACAGAATTTTTTTTATCACAGGACAAGAAATCAGCCATCGACAAGTTAACTGGCAGAATTTTTTTTTTGAAAAAATCCGTAAGCCCCAGGGTCACAATTTCATCAAAAATCGGACTTTCGGGAATTCACTCAAAAATGATGCCAAACGGGTGCAAATCCTGCCCTGAAAAGTTTGGCCGTCGAAACAGAAGTTTTTTTATTACAGGACAAGAAATCAGCCATCGACAACTTAACAGGCAGAATTTTTTTTTTGAAAAAATCCGTAAGCCCCGGGGTCACAATTTCATCAAAAATCTGACTTTCGACAATTCACTCAAAAATGGAGCTAAACGGTTGCAAATGCTCCCCTGAAAGGTTTGGCGGTCGAAACAGAAGGCTTTTTATCACAGGACAAGAAATCAGCCCTCGACAACTTAACCGGCAGAATTTTATTTTTGAAAAAATCCGTAAGCCCCGGGGTCACAATTTCATCAAATATCTGACTTTCGACAATTCATTCAAAAATGGAGCTAAACGGTTGCAAATGCTCCCCTGAAAGGTTTGGCGGTCGAAACAGAAGGCTTTTTATCACAGGACAAGAAATCAGCCCTCGACAACTTAACCGGCAGAATTTTATTTTTGAAAAAATCCGTAAGCCCCGGGGTCACAATTTCATCAAAAATCTGACTTTCGGCAATTCACTCAAAAATGGTGCCAAACGGTTGCAAATGCTCCCCTGAAAGGTTTGGCGGTCAAAATAGAAGGCTTTTTATCACAGGACAAGAAATCAGCCCTCGAAAACTTAACCGGCAGATTTTTTTTTTGAAAAAATCCGTAAGCCCCGGGGTCACAATTTCATCAAAAATCGGACTTCCGGGAATTCACTCAAAAATGGTGCCAAGCGGGTGAAAATGCTCCCCTGAAGGGTTTGGCGTTCGAAACAGAATTTTTTTTATCACAGGACAAGAAATCAGCCATCGACAAGTTAACCGGCAGAATTTTTTTTTTGAAAAAATCCGTAAGCCCCGGGGTCACAATTTTATCAAAAATAGGACTTTCGGGAATTCACTCAAAAATGATGCCAAACGGGTGCAAATGCTCCCCTGAAAGGTTTGGCCGTCGAAATAGGAGTTTTTTTTTCACAGGACAAGAAATCAGCCATCGACAACTTAACAGGCAGAATTTTTTTTTTGAAAAAATCCGTAAGCCCCGGGGTCACAATTTCATCAAAAATCTGATTTTCGACAATTCACTCAAAAATGGAGCTAAACGGTTGCAAATGCTCCCCTGAAAGGTTTGGCGGTCGAAACAGAAGGCTTTTTATCACAGGACAAGAAATCAGCCCACGACAACTTAACCGGCAGAATTTTTTTTTGAAAAAATCCGTAAGCCCCGGGGTCACAATTTCATCAAAAATCTGACTTTCGGCAATTCACACAAAAATGGTGCCAAACGGGTGCAGATGCTCCCCTGAAAGGTTTGGCGGTTGAAACAGAATTTTTTTTATCACAGGACAAGAAATCAGCCATCGACAAGTTAACCGGCAGAAATTTTTTTTTGAAAAAATCCGTAAGCCCCGGGGTCACAATTTCTTCAAAAATCTGACTTCCGGGAATTCATTCAAAAATGGTGCCAAACGGTTGCAAATGCTCCCCTGAAGGGTTTGGCGGTCGAAACAGAATTTTTTTTATCACAGGACAAGAAATCAGCCATCGACAAGTTAACCGGCAGAATTTTTTTTTTGAAAAAATCCGTAAGCCCCGGGGTCACAATTTCATCAAAAATCGGACTTTCGGGAATTCACTCAAAAATGATGCCAAATGGGTGCAAATGCTCCCCTGAAAGGTTTGGCCGTCGAAACAGAAGTTTTTTTATCACAGGACAAGAAATCAGCCATCGACAACTTAACAGGCAGAATTTTTTTTTTAAAAAAATCCGTAAGCCCCGGGGTCACAATTTCATCAAAAATCTGACTTTCGACAATTCACTCAAAAATGGAGCTAAACGGTTGCAAATGCTCCCCTGAAAGGTTTGGCGGTCGAAACAGAAGGCTTTTTATCACAGGACAAGAAATCAGCCCTCGACAACTTAACCGGCAGAATTTTATTTTTAAAAAAATCCCTAAGCCCCGGGGTCACAATTTCATCAAAAATCTGACTTTCGGCAATTCACTCAAAAATGGTGCCAAACGGGTGCAAATGCTCCCCTGAAAGGTTTGGCGGTCAAAATAGAAGGCTTTTTATCACAGGACAAGAAATCAGCCCTCGACAACTTAACCGGCAGAATTTTTTTTTGAAAAAATCCTTAAGCCCCGGGGTCACAATTTCATCAAAAATCTGACTTTCGGCAATTCACTCAAAAATGGTGCCAAACGGTTGCTAATGCTCCCCTGAAAGGTTTGGCGGTCGAAACAGTAAGCTTTTTTATCACAGGAAAAGAAATCAGCCGTCGACAACTTAACCGGCAGAAATTTTTTTTTTGAAAAAATCCCTAAGCCCCGGGGTCACAATTTCATCAAAAATCTGACTTTCGGAAATTCACTCAAAAATGGTGCCAAACGGGTGCAGATGCTCCCCTGAAAGGTTTGGCGGTTGAAACAGAATTTTTTTTATCACAGGACAAGAAATCAGCCATCGACAAGTTAACCGGCAGAATTTTTTTTTTGAAAAATACGTAAGCCCCGGGGTCACAATTTCATCAAAAATCTGACTTTCGGCAATTCACTCAAAAATGGTGCCAAACGGGTGCAAATGCTCCCCTGAAAGGTTTGGCGGTTGAAACAGAATTTTTTTTATCACAGGACAAGAAATCAGCCATCGACAAGTTAATCGGCAGAATTTTTTTTTTGAAAAAATCCGTAAGCCCCGGGGTCACAATTTCATCAAAAATCTGACTTTCGGCAATACACTCAAAAATGGAGCTAAACGGTTGCAAATGCTCCCCTGAAAGGTTTGGCGGTCAAAACAGAAGGCTTTTTATCACAGTACAAGAAATCAGCCATCGACAACTTAAACGGCAGAATTTTTTTTTTGAAAAAATCCGTAAGCCCCGGGGTCACAATTTCATCAAAAATCTGACTTTCGGCAATTCACTCAAAAATGGTGCCAAACGGTTGCAAATGCTCCCCTGAAAGATTTGGCGGTCGAAACAGAAAGCTTTTTTATCACAGGAAAAGAAATCAGCCGTCATCAACTTAACCGGCAGAATTTTAAAAAAAAAAAAAATCCCTAAGCACCGGGGTCACAATTTCATCAAAAATCTGACTTTTCGCAATTCACTCAAAAATGGTGCCAAACGGTTGCAAATGCTCCCCTGAAACGTTTGGATGTCGAAACAGAAGTCTTTTTATCACAGGACAAGAAATCAGCCCTCGACAACTTAACCGGCTTAAAATTTTTTTTTGAAAAAATCCCTATTCCCCGGGGTAACAATTTCATCAAAAATCGGACTTCCGGGAATTCACTCAAAAATGGTGCCAAACGGTTGCAAATGCCTCCCTGAAGGGTTTGGCGGTCGAAACAGAATTTTTTTTATCACAGGACAAGAAATCAGCCATCGACAAGTTAACCGGCAGAATTTTTTTTTTGAAAAAATCCGTAAGCCCCAGGGTCACAATTTCATCAAAAATCGGACTTTCGGGAATTCACTCAAAAATGATGCCAAACGGGTGCAAATGCTCCCCTGAAAAGTTTGGCCGTCGAAACAGAAGTTTTTTTATTACAGGACAAGAAATCAGCCATCGACAACTTAACAGGCAGAATTTTTTTTTTGAAAAAATCCGTAAGCCCCGGGGTCACAATTTCATCAAAAATCTGACTTTCGACAATTCACTCAAAAATGGAGCTAAACGGTTGCAAATGCTCCCCTGAAAGGTTTGGCGGTCGAAACAGAAGGCTTTTTATCACAGGACAAGAAATCAGCCCTCGACAACTTAACCGGCAGAATTTTATTTTTGAAAAAATCCGTAAGCCCCGGGGTCACAATTTCATCAAAAATCTGACTTTCGGCAATTCACTCAAAAATGGTGCCAAACGGTTGCAAATGCTCCCCTGAAAGGTTTGGCGGTCAAAATAGAAGGCTTTTTATCACAGGACAAGAAATCAGCCCTCGAAAACTTAACCGGCAGATTTTTTTTTTGAAAAAATCCGTAAGCCCCGGGGTCACAATTTCATCAAAAATCTGACTTTCGGCAATTCACTCAAAAATGGTGCCAAACGGTTGCAAATGCTCCCCTGAAACGTTTGGCTGTCGAAACAGAAGTCTTTTTATCACAGGACAAGAAATCAGCCATCGACAACTTAACCGGCAGAAATTTTTTTTTGAAAAAATCCGTAAGCCCCGGGGTCACAATTTCATCAAAAATCTGACTTTCGACAATTCACTCAAAAATGGAGCTAAACGGTTGCAAATGCTCCCCTGAAAGGTTTGGCGGTCAAAATAGAAGGCTTTTTATCACAGGACAAGAAATCAGCCCTCGACAACTTAACCGGCAGATTTTTTTTTTGAAAAAATCCGTAAGCCCAGGGGTCACAATTTCATCAAAAATCTGACTTTCGGCAATTCACTCAAAAATGGTGCCAAACGGTTGCAAATGCTCCCCTGAAACGTTTGGCTGTCGAAACAGAAGTCTTTTTATCACAGGACAAGAAATCAGCCATCGACAACTTAACCGGCAGAAATTTTTTTTTGAAAAAATCCGTAAGCCCCGGGGTCACAATTTCATCAAAAATCTGACTTTCGACAATTCACTCAAAAATGGAGCTAAACTGTTGCAAATGCTCCCCTGAAAGGTTTGGCGGTCGAAACAGAAGGCTTTTTATCACAGGACAAAAAATCAGCCATCGACAAGTTAATCGGCAGAAATTTTTTTTTGAAAAAATCCGTAAGCCCCGGGGTCACAATTTCATCCAAAATCTGACTTTCGGCAATTCACTCAAAAATGGAGCTAAACGGTTGCAAATGCTCCCCTGAAAGGTTTGGCGGTCAAAACAGAAGGCTTTTTATCACAGTACAAGAAATCAGCCCTCGACAACTTAACCAGCAGAAATTTTTTTTTGAAAAAATCCGTAAGCCCCGGGGTCACAATTTCATCAAAAATCTGTCTTACGGCAATTCACTCAAAAATGGTGCCAAACGGTTGCAAATGCTCCCCTGAAAGATTTGGCGGTCGAAACAGAAAGCTTTTTTAGCATAGGAAAAGAAATCAGCCGTCGACAACTTAACCGGCAGAATTTTAAAAAAAAAAAAAAATCCCTAAGCCCCGGGGTCACAATTTCATCAAAAATCTGACTTTTGGCAATTCACTCAAAAATGGTGCCAAACGGTTGCAAATGCTCCCCTGAAACGTTTGGATGTCGAAACAGAAGTCTTTTTATCACAGGACAAGAAATCAGCCCTCGACAACTTAACCGGCTTAAAATTTTTTTTTGAAAAAATCCCTAAGCCCCGGGGTCACAATTTCATCAAAAATCTGACTTTCGGCAATTCACTCAACAATGGTGCCAAACAGGTGAAAATGCTCCCCTGAAGGGTTTGGCGGTCGGTCGAAACAGATTTTTTTTTATCAAAAGACAAGAAATCAGCCATCGACAAGTTAACCGGCAGAAATTTTTTTTTTGAAAAAATCCGTAAGCCCCGAGGTCACAATTTCATCAAAAATCTGACTTTCGGCAATTCACTCAAAAATGGTGCCAAACGGTTGCAAATGCTCCCCTGAAACGTTTGGATGTCGAAACAGAAGTCTTTTTATCACAGGACAAGAAATCAGCCCTCGACAACTTAACCGGCTTAAATTTCTTTATTGAAAAAATCCGTAAGCCCCGGGGTCACAATTTCATCAAAAATCTAACTTTCGACAATTCACACAAAAATGATGCCAAATGGGTGCAAATGCTCCCCTGAAAGGTTTGGCGGTCGAAACAGAAGTTTTTTTATCACAGGACGAGAAATCAGCCCTCGACAACTTAACTGGCAGAATTTTATTTTTTAAAAAATCCCTAAGCCCCGGGGTCACAATTTCATCAAAAATCTGACTTTCGGCAATTCTCTCAAAAATGGTGCCAAACGGTTGCAAATGCTCCGCTGAAAGGTTTGGCGGTCGAAACAGAAAGCTTTTTTTATCACAGGAAAAGAAATCAGCCGTCGACAACTTAACCGGCAGAATTTTTTTTTTGAAAAAATCCCTAAGCCCCGGGGTCACAATTTCATCAAAAATCTGACTTTCGGCAATTCACTCAAAAATGGTGCCAAACAGGTGAAAATGCTCCCCTGAAGGGTTTGGCGGTCGGTCGAAACAGATTTTTTTTTATCAAAAGACAAGAAATCAGCCATCGACAAGTTAACCGGCAGAAATTTTTTTTTGAAAAAATCCGTAAGCCCCGAGGTCACAATTTCATCAAAAATCTGACTTTCGGCAATTCACTCAAAAATGGTGCCAAACGGTTGCAAATGCTCCCCTGAAACGTTTGGCTGTCGAAACAGAAGTCTTTTTATCACAGGACAAGAAATCAGCCATCGACAACTTAACCGGCAGAAATTTTTTTTTGAAAAAATCCGTAAGCCCCGGGGTCACAATTTCATCAAAAATCTGACTTTCGACAATTCACTCAAAAATGGAGCTAAACTGTTGCAAATGCTCCCCTGAAAGGTTTGGCGGTCGAAACAGAAGGCTTTTTATCACAGGACTAGAAATCAGCCCTCGACAACTTAACAGGCAGAATTTTTTTTTTGAAAAAATCGCTATGGCTCCCCTGAGAGGTTGTCCACCGCCTGTGCACCGTCCCTCAGACCATGTGGTGTCAGAAAAAAATGAACAAATTCCTATGCCTCAGAGTAAATAAATAAATGCACACATAAAGTAGGAGTAAAGTAGGTGTAAACTAGGAGTAAACTAGGAGTAAAGTAGGTGTAAACCAGGAGTAAACTAAGTGTAAAGTAGTAGTAGACTAGGTGTAAAGTAGGTGTAAACTATGAGTAAAGTAGGTGTAAAGTAGGTGTAAACTAGAGGTAAGCTAGTTGTAAAGTAGGAGTAAACTAGGTGTAAACTAGGAGTAAGGCAGGAGTAAATTAGACAATCACATGCAGCCCATTGTGTAAATAATGGTTGTAAAGCAGATACTTTGAGGGAACATCCATTCCTCCTCACCACTATGAGCTGAATAAAGAGCATGAAATCCACTCTCGACTCTGAGTATATTTCATTCTCAAACCCTCCAACACTTCTCTGATGAAAAAAGGGATGTCCTATTCAATAATAAATAAATAATAATAATAGTTTTATTATTTATACCCCACCCATCTGACTGGGTCGTGCCAGCCACGCTCAGCAGCTTGCAGGATAAAACAATATACAATAAAACATGAAACTTTTTTTTGACTATATGCCTACTATATGGAAGTTAACAACTGGACAACAGAACTGGATTGTACACACTCTAATGGTAGCTGAGAGGCTGATATTGATAAACTGGAAGAGTAAAGAGATGATCTCCTTTAATCGGTGGATTGATAATATGGTAACACTTGCAACCTGTGAACGGACTGCTTACAAACATAGACTGCTTGGATAAATACGACAGTATTTCGAATGAATTTATACAAAATGTAGTTGACTAATTTATATTAGGGCACGGTCACAATTTCAGCAACAATCTGACTTTTGCCAATTCACTCAAAAATGGTGCCAAACGGTTGCAAATGCTCCCATGAAAGGTTTGGCGGTTGAAACAGAAGGCATTTTATCACAGAACAAGAAATCAGCCTTCGACAGCTTAATCGGCGAAAGAAGATTTTTTTCAAGAAATCCCTAAACAATTACAGCAAAAATCTGACTTTTGGCAATTCACTCAAAAATGGTGCCCAGCTGTTGCAAATGTTCGCCTGAGAGGTTTTTCAGTCAAAACAGAATGCTTTTTATCACAGGACAAGAAATCAGACCTCCACAACGTAGTCTGTAGAAAAAGTTTTTTTTAAAAAAATCCCTAAGCCGCGCGGTCACAATTTCATCAGAAATGCAAATGCTCCCCTGAAAGGTTTGGCGGTCGAAACAGAAGGGTTTTTATCACAGGACAGGAAATCAGCCCTCGACAACTAAATCCGTAAAAAAAGCTTTCATCAAAAATATGACTTTCGGTAATTCACTCAAAAATGGTGCCAAACGGTTGCAAATGGTCCCCTGAGAGGTTTGGCGGTCGAAACAGAAGGCTTTTTATCGCAGGACAGGAAAGCAGCCCTCAACAACTTCATCCGTAGAAAAAGATTTCATCAAAAATCTGACTTTTTGCAATTCACTCAAAAATGGTGCCAAACGGTTGCAAATGGTCCCCTGAGAGGTTTGGTGGTCGAAACAGAAGACTTTTTATCACAGGACAGGAAATCAGCCCTCGACAACTTAACTGGGATAAAAAGATTTTTTTGAAAAAATCGCTAATGCTCCCCTGAGATGTTTTCCACCGCCTGTGCACCGTCCCTCAGACCATGTGGCCAAACGATTGCAAATTCTCTCCCCTGAAATGTTTGGCGGTCGAAACAGAAGGCTTTTTATCACAGAACAAGAAATCAGCCCTCGACAGCTTAATCGGCGGAAGAAGATTTTTTTCAAGAAATCGCTAAGCCCCGGGGTCACAATTTCAGAAAAAATCTGACTTTCGGCAATTCACTCAAAAATGGTACCCAACGGTTGCAAATTCTCTCCCCTGAAAGCTTTGGTGGTCGAAACAGAAGGCTTTTTATCACAGAACAAGAAATCAGCCCTCGACAGCTTAATCGGCGGAAGAAGATTTTTTTCAAGAAATCGCTAAGCCCCGGGGTCACAATTTCATCAAAAATCTGACTTTCGGCAATTCACTCAAAAATGGTACCCAACGGTTGCAAATTCTCTCCCCTGAAAGCTTTGGCGGTCGCAACAGAAGGCTTTTTATCACAGGACTAGAAATCAGACCTCGACAACTTAACCAGCGGAGAAAAAGATTTTTTTGAAAAAATCGCTAATGCTCCCCTGAGAGGTTGTCCACCGCCTGTGCACCGTCCCTCAGAACATGTGGTGTAAGAAAAAAATGAAAAAATTCCTATGCCCCAGAGTACCCCAGAGATGCATTTTAAATAAATGCACACATAAAGTAGGAGTAAACTAGGAGTAAAGTAGGTGTAAACTAGGAGTAAAGTGGGTGTAAACTAGGAGTAAACTAGGTGTAAACTAGGTGTAAAGTAGGTGTAAAGGAGGAGTAAACTAGGTGTAAACTAGGAGTAAGGCAGGAGTAAATTAGCCAATCACATGCAGCCCATTGTGTAAATAATGTATATAAAGCAGATACTTTGAGGGAACATCCATTCCTCCTCACCACTATGAGCTGAATAAAGAGCATGAAATCCACTCTCGACTCTGAGTATATTTCATTCTCAAACCCTCCAACACTTCTCTGATGAAAAAAGGGATGTCCTATTCAATAATAAATAAATAATAATAATAGTTTTATTATTTATACCCCACCCATCTGACTGGGTCGTGCCAGCCACGCTCAGCAGCTTGCAGGATAAAATAATATACAATAAAACATGAAACTTTTTTTTAACTATATACCTACTATATGGAAGTTCTGGACAACAGAAATGGATTGTACACACTCTAATGGTAGCTGAGAGGCTGATATTGATAAACTGGAAGAGTAAAGAGATGATCTCCTTTAATCGGTGGATTGATAATATGGTAACACTTGCAACCTGTGAACGGACTGCTTACAAACATAGACTGCTTGGATAAATACGACAGTATTTCGAATGAATTTATACAAAATGTAGTTGACTAATTTATATTAGGGCGCGGTCCCAATTTCATCAAAAATCTGACTTTTGGCAATTCACTCAAAAATGGTGCCAAACGGTTGCAAATGCTCCCATGAAAGATTTGGCGGTTCAAACAGAAGGCTTTTTATCACAGAAAAAGAAATCAGCCCTCGACAAGTTAACCGCTAGAAAAAAATTTTTTTAAAAAATCGCTAAGCCCCGGGGTCCCAATTTCATCAAAAATCTGACTTTTGGCAAATCACTAAAACATGGTGCCCAGCTGTTGCAAATGTTCGCCTGAGAGGTTTTTCAGTCAAAACAGAATGCTTTTTATCACAGGACAAGAAATCAGACCTCCACAACGTAGTCTGTAGAAAAAGTTTTTTTAAAAAAAATCCCTAAGCCGCGCGGTCACAATTTCATCAGAAATGCAAATGCTCCCCTGAAAGGTTTGGCGGTCGAAATGTAGCACCCTGCTTGTGGTTAACGCTTAGCTGGAATGAAATATTCAACGCAGCAATAGAGAAATTAAAATAATAATTTATTTGTCAGACAAATAAATGTGAGGCACCGTGGTATATGGTTACCAAGCTCTGGCCTGCCCTCCTGCCATTATGGCCAGCACTTATATTCCCTCAGCTCAGCCTCCTTGCTCCTCCTTTGGCTGCCTCTGTCCAATCAGCCTGGTTAAAATTCCTATTGGCTGTTTGCTAGAACCAATCATAAAAGATACACCCATTTCCTATTACAGATGGTGGCTAATTTTATCTGAACAGACCTTTTTGTTCACCTTCCCACACATTATCAATGAAAGATCTCCTTCTTTGGAGGTCATTAAGCAGAGGCTTGACAACCATATGTCAGGAGTGCTCCGATGGCGTCTCTCTGTCTGGCAGGGGTCCGGACCCAATGGCCCTCGTGGTCTATTCCAACTTCTTCTATGATTCTATAATTTCTTACTTTCTAAATCCTTTGCATAATTACATTTAAGCCAATATTTCATACATAACATATATAGATTTTTAGAAGCAAAGATCTTGTCTAAGTAAAAAAAGAACTTAGTAAAAGCTAAGTTCTATAAGTTCTCTAAATTCTCTGAAGCTTCAAAGCAGCTTCAGAGAGAGAGGCCTCTTCCCTAGCCAGCTGCTGTTTGTATTAGCTCTTGCCCTTTTAACCTTAGGAAGATGTGGCTCAAGTTTAATGGGAGGCACAATAATTAATTGTTTTTGCAACCTTGATTGTATTCTATCATTTGTATGGTCAGTGTGACCTTTTGCTCCCAGCCTGTTTTATGACCGCAATAAACCAAAGGGGCCTCTGACAAAGACCTTGCCTGCTGGTGTCCTGTCTCGAAAGGAAACATTTGTGAATTTAACCCCTTTTTTTTTGAAATACAGGAATCTGATCAAAATATAAGCCTTGATAAAAATGCAGGCTATGATCAGATGCCTCATTCCCCCCTTTCAAGCTCAAGGACCTTCATCCCAAGTGTCCTTGATAGCTTGACCTTCATCATATTCCTGAGGTAAAGCTCTGTATAGGGCCATGATATGAGGTAGAGTTTCATTTGAAATCATCTTGCTAATTGTACTTCTAAAACATGAAATGATACATGGCACCATACACAAAACCATTACTACTACCGTCAAGAAAAACAAGCAAGACAATAGTATCCCTTTGAGTCCTGCAACATTTGGTAACCAGTTGGTGAGCCATCCCATATCCCATCCTTCCCATGTTTGTACTGGGACATGTGCTATATTCTCCATCTTTGTGGCCAACACACGGATTGCCTCACCATTATCAGAAATGTTAAAGCAACAGGCATTCCCTGTCAAGTTCAAGACTCCACATAGGCCTCCCTGCCTGGCAAGTACATAATCCATTCCCATTTTCAGCTGCAAAATTTCAGCTGCAAAACTTTCATCCAACTGTTGTGCAATAAGTCTCAAACTCTGGGCCGTTGCATTGGTTACAAGTTCCACTACTGCTTGCAATCGAATTATTCTGTTTAGATTATAAATAGGATCCCGAGCCCCTTGTATGAGCTCATCAGGATTCCAGGAAGCAGGTTCATAATAGGCTATAATGCGCTCTGGTGGCCAATCATCAGTATCGCTCCAACTTTGGGTACTTCCTCCTGCTATATGAGAAATATCAGCGTTTCTTCGTGTACGCTTGGCCGAACTAGTGGGCATAATCCACATTGGTGGTAATACCCATCCCAGGAAACAAGTCCCACTCCATTTGGAAGGGAGTTTCTTGTATGCCCATTCTCCACATATCCACCACAACCATCGGGTCTGAGGTTTTTGGTACGTGGAGTGCATAAGGCGAAATATCAAAAGGGGCATAGAGCTCACAGTGCAGTATGTTAGATTGCCTTTTTCTGTCATAGTTATGTTCCACACCATTTTCCATGCATGAATAAAAGGAGGTGCACAGGGCAAGGTATTCCGAGTTCGATAGGTAGTACCGTTTGCCCAGGTTTGACTATTCTTAATATAATCCCAAGTATAGTGGCAATGAGAAGAGCCTATCATGGTAGAATCAGCTGCCTCTGATGATTTATGTACACAGAATTCCCCTTGCACAGGTATAACTCGTATTGGTTTAGTTGAGTTCCATCCGGGGAAATTCTGTACTTCTGTTTGGTGTGGCATTTCGCTTACCATACCAATGGCATTTAATGGTATTGGTAATAAGGGCATACCTCCCTCTGAATCATCTGGCCCAAGAGAGCAAACAAGGCAATTGGTCCTATTTGTAACATTGGCTACCATCTCAGCTAAGCCTACCCACATATTGTGGTTTTGACTGAATCCATATTTAGCAAATTTGCTCAAATTCAAGGACCCTTCCCCTTCCCAAGGGATCAGGATTAATAATAAAATCATGTTGATGTCTAGTATATGCATTCCTTCCAC
Organism: Podarcis filfolensis; assembly: GCF_964270895.1. Lineage (NCBI taxonomy): Eukaryota > Metazoa > Chordata > Lepidosauria > Squamata > Lacertidae > Podarcis > Podarcis filfolensis. The sequence goes on from NW_028149415.1 coordinate 40,002, forward strand.
AAAAGATTACCTTATTGTGATAACAAAAAAATATTAGTCCCAATATAATTCCTCCAGTGACAGAAATGGGGAACCACCAAGACCAAAACATATATCCCAAGGATCCCCAATGAGTAATATCTCTGATAATTGTTCCACAGGGGGGGGCAGTCAATCAATTGTATAAGAGAATCTTCCCGTTCACAATCGCTGGTTCAGACGCTCCTCAAGCTTCAGGCGTGCGCAGGTCAGCCAGCTTCCAGGTTGTGGCTGCAGCAGGCCGGTCGTCTAATGTTGCCCGTGACCTAGCCCGTTCCCCGTAGGGCTAGATACAGGGGTTTTTGGAGAGAGTCAGTTTTAAAGGATTAGAGGGGTCACCTTTGCACGTCCAACTGCCTTCGGACTTCTTCAAACGGGAGTGATGAATCCAGGGGGTCACCTCAGCTACCTTCACCGCTGTTGGAGTAGAGAGCAAGACGGTGTAAGGTCCACGCCACTTAGGTGCAAGTGGATCGCGTTTCCACTCTTTCACCCATAGCTATCGCCAGCCTGGAACTGATGAATTGGCTCGGCAATGCTGCACGGCGTGCGCTGAGGGCCCACCTGTTAAGAGAAACAAAAACACGGGAGAGAGACTGCACTTGTCCCTGTGTCACATAGTCTCCTATTTGTTTGAGGTCAGCTGGAATATCCTGAACAAAGGAGGGCGGCCTCCCATACAGGAGCTCAAAAGGTGACAACTTAAGTCTTTTTGTGGGTGCGCCCCGAACACGAAACAGTGTTATGGGTAACACATCACTGCTGTGGCCAGCATCACCATATTTTCCTTATGACACTTCTTCTTCTCTTGTTTCTCAGCCTCATCCCTATTCCGATAAACTCGACGTGCAATGGCCATAATTTGGCTCATCAGCATCCTTTCCCATCCTTCTGATTTCTGAATTTTCTTGCGAATGTCAGAAGCACACTGGGCCACAAATGTAGCAGTAATCATTCTGCTGTTTTCAGGGGCTTCAGGGTCAAAAGGAGTCCATATACGATAGGCTTCCTGCAGCCTCTCTAAAAAGTCTCCCGGACTCTCATTTGGTTTCTGTTCTACTTCTGAGACTTTAGACATATTAGTGGGCTTCTGGCATGCCCTGCGGATACCTTGCACAAGCGTCTGGCGGTAGGTGGTAAGCCTGGCCAGGTGAATTGCATTGTTTGGATCCCAATTAGGATCTTCCAAAGGAAAGTTATCCTGGAGATGACGGTCAATATTAAAAATATTTCCCACTCTGGCCTGCTCACGCAAATATATCTGTGCCTTTTCAATTATGTCTCTTCTTTCCTCAGTGGTGAACAGAGTATTCAGGAGTTGGCGGCAATCTGTCCAAGTAGGACTATGAGTATTTACTATTGAAGTCACCAAGTCCATCATAGCCTGAGGTTTTTCTGCGAAAGATGGGGTGTGTGTTTTCCAATTCATCAGATCCGTAGTTGTGAATGGAATGTACTGGAGGGTCGAAGTTCGAGGTGGCCGTGGTCCGGGTTGCCCGTTAACCAGCACAGGCTCCTCAAGTGCATCAAATACTCTTCTAAGAGGGGCTACTACGTGACCTTTCTCTTCGCTTTGCTCTAGGGGCCTCAAATCATAGGGGATGGTATCTGTCCCAAGGCGTTCTTTTAGCAGCTTTATACGCCTGGCTGCATTGCTTGCTGACCGATCAAGGTCTTCCTGTAACTTCTGTAATAGTTCTCTAGGATTTGGATGTACAGGGGTTTGGAGTGGGCAATTGGTTGTTCCACTAAAGGAGACTGTAGATGGAGTTCTACTGGGACTCACAGGTGGAATAACCACTTCTGCTTGGGCTTTATTATAGGACTCCAAGGCCTCCTGAAGATATTTATCATAATCTATCAAGGAATCAAGTTCTGTGACTCCACCCCCATTATTCGTTCCACTTTCTTGCCTTGGGGTTACAACTGGTGGAGTATTTGGATTAGGCTCCCTTCGGTGTGGAGCATAGGGTGGAGGTGGAAGCACCTCTTCCTCTGGTCCCTCAAAAATGGGTTTGAGTTTATTTGGCAAGATTCCTTTCCTAGCTTCGGCTTTTACAGCCAATAATTTGCATCGTTGGACTTTGCATTCCCTTATCCATGGAGGATTTTTATTTAATGTGCTCAGCCAAGAATCTATATATGAAAATTGTTCTGGGCACCCTCCCGTTTCTTTGGCGATGTTAGTCCAAAGTTTGCTTACTAAATTTATATCAAAAGTTCCCTGAGATGGCCATTCAGTATTTTGTTTCGGCCACTCTAATTCACATAACGTTCTCAAGCGCTCTGGCGTCATTTTGACTCCATATGCCCCTGAGAAGGCTTTCTTAAAATTATTTAACATACATTCAAGAGGTGTATTTTCCCCCTTTGAACCCCCAACTCCCATTGTATGGCCCTGTGAAGTATCCACTCAGTCACTCACACACTCGCTTCGTGGGGTTCCTTGCCCAGTGAAGTCGCCTTACTGGGAACCGAAGTACTACCCACTCCACACTCAGGTCAGCTACAGATTGTACTTTCTCACACATACAATGCGCTGGATACTTCACCACACTCTACTTCCCAACCTTTCCCTTTTCCTCCACCAGACCACCGTCTGATGTAACCAACCACCTAGCATACTCAGTTTCCCCCTTACTGAGACGCAGAAGTTTGATCAAGACTTCTCTTCCTCCCAATTAATTGGAGGGCCAAAACCCCTTTGTGCACTTACCCTTAGCGGATCCCTCTTTATTTCTCTGGTTCCCCCCGGTCCGTCGCCGTCGGTGAGCAGGGTATCAGACAGACGAGACTTCTGCGTTCCCCTGGAAAAATGTTCCAGTGCGCGCTGGGTAAGCAGTTAGTGGTCCTCCCTCTTGTACCCTGCCCAGTAAGGCGAAGGGGCTGCGCTCCAGCAGACCACTTATCCGAGTCACAGAGGCACCATAAAATGTAGCACCCTGCTTGTGGTTAACGCTTAGCTGGAATGAAATATTCAATGCAGCAATAGAGAAATTAAAATAATAATTTATTTGTCAGACAAATAAATGTGAGGCACAGTGGTATATGGTTACCAAGCTCTGGCCTGCCCTCCTGCCATTATGGCCAGCACTTATATTCCCTCAGCTCAGCCCCCTTGCTCCTCCTTTGGCTGCCTCTGTCCAATCAGCCTGGTTAAAATTCCTATTGGCTGTTTGCTAGAACCAATCATAAAAGATACACCCATTTCCTATTACCTTTTATGGGAGACAAAGAGCTATATTTCCTTCTATTTATAATTGGCAAACAAATAGCCATTAATCTCTACAAGGCACCTTAATTACCAGATAACCTTTTGCCCTAGACTAGGTGCCTTAACTAACATTTCATCTTTTGCCCTATTGCCCTATTCACTCCAAAACAGATGGTGGCTAATTTTATCTGAACAGACCTTTTTGTTCACCTTCCCACACATTATCAATGAAAGATCTCCTTCTTTGGAGGTCATTAAGCAGAGGCTTGACAACCATATGTCAGGAGTGCTCCGATGGCGTCTCTCTGTCTGGCAGGGGTCCGGACCCAATGGCCCTCGTGGTCTATTCCAACTTCTTCTATGATTCTATAATTTCTTACTTTCTAAATCCTTTGCATAATTACATTTAAGCCAATATTTCATACATAACATATATAGATTTTTAGAAGCAAAGATCTTGTCTAAGTAAAAAAAGAACTTAGTAAAAGCTAAGTTCTATAAGTTCTCTAAATTCTCTGAAGCTTCAAAGCAGCTTCAGAGAGAGAGGCCTCTTCCCTAGCCAGCTGCTGTTTGTATTAGCTCTTGCCCTTTTAACCTTAGGAAGATGTGGCTCAAGTTTAATGGGAGGCACAATAATTAATTGTTTTTGCAACCTTGATTGTATTCTATCATTTGTATGGTCAGTGTGACCTTTTGCTCCCAGCCTGTTTTATGACCGCAATAAACCAAAGGGGCCTCTGACAAAGACCTTGCCTGCTGGTGTCCTGTCTCGAAAGGAAACATTTGTGAATTTAAGCTCATTTTTTTTGGAATACAGGAATCTGATCAAAATATAAGCCTTGATAAAAATGCAGGCTATGATCAGATGCCTCAGAAACAGAAGAAAAAGATTTCATCAAAAATCTGACTTTTTGCAATTCACTCAAAAATGGTGCCAAACGGTTGCAAATGGTCCCCTGAGAGGTTTGGTGGTCGAAACAGAAGACTTTTTATCACAGGACAGGAAATCAGCCCTCGACAACTTAACCGGGATAAAAAGATTTTTTTGAAAAAATCGCTAATGCTCCCCTGAGATGTTTTCCACCGCCTGTGCACTGTCCCTCAGACCATGTGGCCAAACGGTTGAAAATTCTCTCCCCTGAAAGGTTTGGCGGTCGATACAGAAGGCTTTTTATCACACAACAAGAAATCAGCCCTCGACAGCTTAATCGGCGGAAGAAGATTTTTTTCAAGAAATCCCTAAATCCCGGGGTCACAATTTCAGAAAAAATGGTGCCAAACGGTTGCAAATGGTCCCCTGAGAGGTTTGGTGGTCGAAACAGAAGACTTTTTATCACAGGACAGGAAATCAGCCCTCGACAACTTAACCAGGATAAAAAGATTTTTTTGAAAAAATCGCTAATGCTCCCCTGCGATGTTTTCCACCGCCTGTGCACCGTCCCTCAGACCATGTGGCCAAACGGTTGCAAATTCTCTCCCCTGAAAGGTTTGGCGGTCGAAACAGAAGGCTTTTTATCACAGAACAAGAAATCAGCCCTCGACACCTAACCGGCGAAAGAAGATTTTTTTCAAGAAATCCCTAAGACCCGGGGTCACAATTTCAGAAAATATCTGACTTTTTGCAATTCACTCAAAAATGGTGCCCAACGGTTGCAAATGCTCCCCTGAAAGGTTTGGCGGTCGAAACAGAAGGCTTTTTATACAGGACAAGAAATTAGACCTCAACAACTTAATCGGCGGAAGAAGATTTTTTTCAAGAAATCCCTAAACCCCGGGGTCACAATTTCAGAAAAAATCTGACTTTCAGCAATTCACTCAAAAATGGTACCCAACGGTTGCAAATTCTCTCCCCTGAAAGCTTTGGCGGTCGAAACAGAAGGCTTTTTATACAGGACAAGAAATTAGACCTCAAGAACTTAACCGGCGGAAGAAGGTTTTTTTCAAGAAATCCCTAAACCCAGGGTCACAATTTCAGAAAAAACCTGACTTTCGGCTATTCACTCAGAAATGGTGCCCAACGGTTGCAAATGCTCCCATGAAAGGTTTGGCGGTCGAAACAGTAGGCTTTTTATCACAGGACAAGAAATCAGTCCTCGACAACTTGATCGGCGGAAGAAGATTTTTTTCAAGAAATCCCTAAACCCAGGGTCACAATTTCAGAAAAAATCTGACTTTTGGCAATTCACTCAAAAATGGTGCCCAACGGTTGCAAATGGTCCCCTGAGAGGTTTGGCGGTCGAAACAGAAGGCTTTTTATCACAGGACAGGAAATCAGCCCTCGACAACTTCATCTGTAGAAAAAGATTTCATCAAAAATCTGACTTTTGGCAATTCACTCAAAAATGGTGCCAAACGGTTGCAAATGGTCCCCTGAGAGTTTTGGCGGTCGAAACAGAAGGCTTTTTATCACAGGACAGGAAATCAGCCCTCGACAACTTCATCCGTAGAAAAAGATTTCATCAAAAATCTGACTTTCGGCAATTCACTCAAAAATGGTGCCAAACGGTTGCAAATGGTCCCCTGAGAGGTTTGGTGGTCGAAACAGAAGACTTTTTATCACAGGACAGGAAATCAGCCCTCGACAACTTAACCGGGAGAAAAAGATTTTTTTGAAAAAATCGCTAATGCTCCCCTGAGATGTTGTCCACCGCCTGTGCAACGTCCCTCAGACCATGTGGTGTAAGAAAAAAATGAACAAATTCCTATGCCCCACAAGTAACCCAGAGATGCATTTTAAATAAATGCACACATAAAGTAGGAATAAACTAGGAGTAAACTAGGAGTAAACTAGGTGTAAACTAGGTGTAAAGTAGGTGTAAACTAGGAGTAAACTAGGTGTAAAGTAGGTGTAAACTAGGAGTAAACTACAAAAGGGTTTTAAGTAGGTGTAAACTAGGTGTAAACTGGGAGTAAACTATGAGTAAGCTAGGTGTAAACTAGGAGTAAAGTAGGTGTAATGTAGGTGTAAACTAGGAGTGAATTATGAGTAAACTAGGAGTAAGCTAGGTGTAAACTAGGAGTAAAGTAGGTGTAAACTAGGAGTAAAGTAGGTGTAAACTAGGAGTAAACTAGGAGTAAACTAGGAGTAAACTAGGAGTAAACTAGGAGTAAACTAGGTGTAAAGTAGGAGTAAATTAGCCAATCACATGCAGCCCATTGTGTAAATAATGTATATAAAGCAGATACTTTGAGGGAACATCCATTCCTCCTCACCACTATGAGCTGAATAAAGAGCATGAAATCCACTCTCGACTCTGAGTATATTTCATTCTCAAACCCTCCAACACTTCTCTGATGAAAAAAGGGATGTCCTATTCAATAATAAATAAATAATAATAATAGTTTTATTATTTATACCCCACCCATCTGACTGGGTCGTGCCAGCCACGCTCAGCAGCTTGCAGGATAAAACAATATACAATAAAACATGAAACTTTTTTTTAACTATATGCCTACTATATGGAAGTTAACAACTGGACAACAGAAATGGATTGTACACACTCTAATGGTAGCTGAGAGGCTGATATTGATAAACTGGAAGAGTAAAGAGATGATCTCCTTTAATCGGTGGATTGATAATATGGTAACACTTGCAACCTGTGAACGGACTGCTTACAAACATAGACTGCTTGGATAAATACGACAGTATTTCGAATGAATTTATACAAAATGTAGTTGACTAATTTATATTAGGGCGTGGTCCCAATTTCATCAAAAATCTGACTTTTGGCAATTCACTCAAAAATGGTGCCAAACGGTTGCAAATGCTCCCCTGAAAGTTTGGCGGTCGAAACAGAAGGCTTTTTATCACAGAACAAGAAATCAGCCCTCGACAGCTTAATCGGCGGAAGAAGATTTTTTTCAAGAAATCCCTAAACCCCGGGGTCACAATTTCAGAAAAAATCTGACTTTCGGCAATTCACTCAAAAATGATACCCAACCTTTGCAAATTCTCTCCCCTGAAAGCTTTGGCGGTCGAAACAGAAGGCTTTTTATCACAGGACTAGAAATCAGACCTCAACAACGTAACCAGCGGAAAAATATTTTTTTAAAAAAATCCCTAAGCCCCGGGTGTCACAATTTCAGGAAAAAAATCTGACTTTCGACAATTCACTCAAAAGTGGTGCCCAACGGTTGCAAATGCTCCCCTGAAAGGTTTGGCGGTCAAAACAGAAGGCTTTTTATACAGGACAAGAAATTAGACCTCAACAACTTGATCGGCGGAATATTTTTTTCAAGAAATCCCTAAACCAAGGGTCACAATTTCAGAAAAAATCTGATTTTCGGCTATTCACTCAGAAATGGTGCCCAACGGTTGCAAATGCTCCCATGAAAGGTTTGGCGGTCGAAAAAGTAGGCTATTTAGTACAGGACAAGAAATCAGGCCTTGAGAACTTGATCGGCGGAAGAATATTTTTTTCAAGAAATCCCTAAACCCAGGGTCACAATTTCAGAAAAAATCTGACTTTTGGCAATTCACTCAAAAATGGTGCGAAAGGGTTGCAAATGCTCCCATGAAAGGTTTGGCAGTTGAAAGAGAAGGCTTTTTATCACAGGACAAGAAATCAGCCCTCGACAAGTTAACCACTAGAAAAATTTTTTTTAAAAAAATCGCTAAGCCCCGGGGTCACAATTTCATCAAAAATCTGACTTTTGGCAATTCACTCAAAAATGGTGCCAAATGGTTGCAAATGCTCCCATGAAAGGTTTGGCGGTTGAAACAGAAGGCTTTTTATCACAGAAAAAGAAATCAGCCCTTGACAACTCAACCGGGACAATTTTTTTTTTTTTTTAATCGCTAAGCCCCAGGGTCACAATTTCATCAAAAATCTGACTTTCGGCAATTTACTCAAAAATAGTGCCAAACGGTTGCAAATGCTCACCTGAGAAGTTTGGTGGGGGAAACAGAAGCCTTTTTATCGCAGGACAGGAAATCAGCCCTCGACAACTTAACCGGGAGAAAAAGATTTTTTTGAAAAAATCGCTAATCCTCCCCTGAGAGGTTGTCCACCGCCTGTGCACCGTCCCTCAGAACATGTGGTGTAAGAAAAAAATGAAAAAATTCCTATGCCCCAGAGTACCCCAGAGATGCATTTTAAATAAATGCACACATAAAGTAGGAGTAAACTAGGAGTAAAGTAGGTGTAAACTAGGAGTAAAGTGGGTGTAAACTAGGAGTAAACTAGGTGTAAACTAGGTGTAAAGTAGGTGTAAAGGAGGAGTAAACTAGGTGTAAACTAGGAGTAAGGCCGGAGTAAATTAGCCAATCACATGCAGCCCATTGTGTAAATAATGTATATAAAGCAGATACTTTGAGGGAACATCCATTCCTCCTCACCACTATGAGCTGAATAAAGAGCATGAAATCCCCTCTCGACTCTATTTCAATCTCAAACCCTCCAACACTTCTCTGATGAAAAAAGGGATGTCCTATTCAATAATAAATAAATAATAATAATAGTTTTATTATTTATACCCCACCCATCTGACTGGGTCGTGCCAGCCACGCTCAGCAGCTTGCAGGATAAAATAATATACAATAAAACATGAAACTTTTTTTTACCTATATGCCTACTATATGGAAGTTAACAACTGGACAACAGAACTGGATTGTACACACTCTAATGGTAGCTGAGAGGCTGATACTGATAAACTGGAAGAGTAAAGAGATGATCTCCTTTAATCGGTGGATTGATAATATGGTAACACTTGCAACCTGTGAACGGACTGCTTACAAACATAGACTGCTTGGATAAATACGACAGTATTTCGAATGAATTTATACAAAATGTAGTTGACTAATTTATATTAGGGCGTGGTCCCAATTTCATCAAAAATCTGACTTTTGGCAATTCACTCAAAAATGGTGCCCAGCTGTTGCAAATGTTCGCCTGAGAGGTTTTTCAGTCAAAACAGAATGCTTTTTATCACAGGACAAGAAATCAAACCTCCACAACGTAGTCTGTAGAAAAAGTTTTTTTTAAAAAAAATCCCTAAGCCGCGCGGTCACAATTTCATCAGAAATGCAAATGCTCCCCTGAAAGGTTTGGCGGTCGAAACAGAAGAAAAAGATTTCATCAAAAATCTGACTTTTTGCAATTCACTCAAAAATGGTGCCAAACGGTTGCAAATGGTCCCCTGAGAGGTTTGGTGGTCGAAACAGAAGACTTTTTATCACAGGACAGGAAACCAGCCCTCGACAACTTAACTGGGATAAAAAGATTTTTTTGAAAAAATCGCTAATGCTCCCCTGAGATGTTTTCCACCGCCTGTGCACCGTCCCTCAGACCATGTGGCCAAACGGTTGCAAATTCTCTCCCCTGAAAGGTTTGGCGGTCGAAACAGAAGGCTTTTTATCACAGAACAAGAAATCATCCCTCGACAGCTTAATCGGCGGTTGCAAATGCTCCCCTGAAAGGTTTGGCGGTCGAAACAGAAGGCTTTTTATACAGGACAAGAAATTAGACCTCAACAACTTAATCGGCGGAAGAAGATTTTTTTCAAGAAATCCCTAAACCCCGGGGTCACAATTTCAGAAAAAATCTGACTTTCAGCAATTCACTCAAAAATGGTACCCAACGGTTGCAAATTCTCTCCCCTGAAAGCTTTGGCGGTCGAAACAGAAGGCTTTTTATACAGGACAAGAAATTAGACCTCAAGAACTTAACCGGCGGAAGAAGGTTTTTTTCAAGAAATCCCTAAACCCAGGGTCACAATTTCAGAAAAAACCTGACTTTCGGCTATTCACTCAGAAATGGTGCCCAACGGTTGCAAATGCTCCCATGAAAGGTTTGGCGGTCGAAACAGTAGGCTTTTTATCACAGGACAAGAAATCAGTCCTCGACAACTTGATCGGCGGAAGAAGATTTTTTTCAAGAAATCCCTAAACCCAGGGTCACAATTTCAGAAAAAATCTGACTTTTGGCAATTCACTCAAAAATGGTGCCCAACGGTTGCAAATGGTCCCCTGAGAGGTTTGGCGGTCGAAACAGAAGGCTTTTTATCACAGGACAGGAAATCAGCCCTCGACAACTTCATCTGTAGAAAAAGATTTCATCAAAAATCTGACTTTTGGCAATTCACTCAAAAATGGTGCCAAACGGTTGCAAATGGTCCCCTGAGAGTTTTGGCGGTCGAAACAGAAGGCTTTTTATCACAGGACAGGAAATCAGCCCTCGACAACTTAACCGGGAGAAAAAGATTTTTTTGAAAAAATCGCTAATGCTCCCCTGAGATGTTGTCCACCGCCTGTGCAACGTCCCTCAGACCATGTGGTGTAAGAAAAAAATGAACAAATTCCTATGCCCCACAAGTAACCCAGAGATGCATTTTAAATAAATGCACACATAAAGTAGGAATAAACTAGGAGTAAACTAGGAGTAAACTAGGTGTAAACTAGGTGTAAAGTAGGTGTAAACTAGGAGTAAACTAGGTGTAAAGTAGGTGTAAACTAGGAGTAAACTACAAAAGGGTTTTAAGTAGGTGTAAACTAGGTGTAAACTGGGAGTAAACTATGAGTAAGCTAGGTGTAAACTAGGAGTAAAGTAGGTGTAATGTAGGTGTAAACTAGGAGTGAATTATGAGTAAACTAGGAGTAAGCTAGGTGTAAACTAGGAGTAAAGTAGGTGTAAACTAGGAGTAAAGTAGGTGTAAACTAGGAGTAAACTAGGAGTAAACTAGGAGTAAACTAGGAGTAAACTAGGTGTAAAGTAGGAGTAAATTAGCCAATCACATGCAGCCCATTGTGTAAATAATGTATATAAAGCAGATACTTTGAGGGAACATCCATTCCTCCTCACCACTATGAGCTGAATAAAGAGCATGAAATCCACTCTCGACTCTGAGTATATTTCATTCTCAAACCCTCCAACACTTCTCTGATGAAAAAAGGGATGTCCTATTCAATAATAAATAAATAATAATAATAGTTTTATTATTTATACCCCACCCATCTGACTGGGTCGTGCCAGCCACGCTCAGCAGCTTGCAGGATAAAACAATATACAATAAAACATGAAACTTTTTTTTAACTATATGCCTACTATATGGAAGTTAACAACTGGACAACAGAAATGGATTGTACACACTCTAATGGTAGCTGAGAGGCTGATATTGATAAACTGGAAGAGTAAAGAGATGATCTCCTTTAATCGGTGGATTGATAATATGGTAACACTTGCAACCTGTGAACGGACTGCTTACAAACATAGACTGCTTGGATAAATACGACAGTATTTCGAATGAATTTATACAAAATGTAGTTGACTAATTTATATTAGGGCGTGGTCCCAATTTCATCAAAAATCTGACTTTTGGCAATTCACTCAAAAATGGTGCCAAACGGTTGCAAATGCTCCCCTGAAAGTTTGGCGGTCGAAACAGAAGGCTTTTTATCACAGAACAAGAAATCAGCCCTCGACAGCTTAATCGGCGGAAGAAGATTTTTTTCAAGAAATCCCTAAACCCCGGGGTCACAATTTCAGAAAAAATCTGACTTTCGGCAATTCACTCAAAAATGATACCCAACCTTTGCAAATTCTCTCCCCTGAAAGCTTTGGCGGTCGAAACAGAAGGCTTTTTATCACAGGACTAGAAATCAGACCTCAACAACGTAACCAGCGGAAAAATATTTTTTTAAAAAAATCCCTAAGCCCCGGGTGTCACAATTTCAGGAAAAAAATCTGACTTTCGACAATTCACTCAAAAGTGGTGCCCAACGGTTGCAAATGCTCCCCTGAAAGGTTTGGCGGTCAAAACAGAAGGCTTTTTATACAGGACAAGAAATTAGACCTCAACAACTTGATCGGCGGAATATTTTTTTCAAGAAATCCCTAAACCAAGGGTCACAATTTCAGAAAAAATCTGATTTTCGGCTATTCACTCAGAAATGGTGCCCAACGGTTGCAAATGCTCCCATGAAAGGTTTGGCGGTCGAAAAAGTAGGCTATTTAGTACAGGACAAGAAATCAGGCCTTGAGAACTTGATCGGCGGAAGAATATTTTTTTCAAGAAATCCCTAAACCCAGGGTCACAATTTCAGAAAAAATCTGACTTTTGGCAATTCACTCAAAAATGGTGCGAAAGGGTTGCAAATGCTCCCATGAAAGGTTTGGCAGTTGAAAGAGAAGGCTTTTTATCACAGGACAAGAAATCAGCCCTCGACAAGTTAACCACTAGAAAAATTTTTTTTAAAAAAATCGCTAAGCCCCGGGGTCACAATTTCATCAAAAATCTGACTTTTGGCAATTCACTCAAAAATGGTGCCAAATGGTTGCAAATGCTCCCATGAAAGGTTTGGCGGTTGAAACAGAAGGCTTTTTATCACAGAAAAAGAAATCAGCCCTTGACAACTCAACCGGGACAATTTTTTTTTTTTTTTAATCGCTAAGCCCCAGGGTCACAATTTCATCAAAAATCTGACTTTCGGCAATTTACTCAAAAATAGTGCCAAACGGTTGCAAATGCTCACCTGAGAAGTTTGGTGGGGGAAACAGAAGCCTTTTTATCGCAGGACAGGAAATCAGCCCTCGACAACTTAACCGGGAGAAAAAGATTTTTTTGAAAAAATCGCTAATCCTCCCCTGAGAGGTTGTCCACCGCCTGTGCACCGTCCCTCAGAACATGTGGTGTAAGAAAAAAATGAAAAAATTCCTATGCCCCAGAGTACCCCAGAGATGCATTTTAAATAAATGCACACATAAAGTAGGAGTAAACTAGGAGTAAAGTAGGTGTAAACTAGGAGTAAAGTGGGTGTAAACTAGGAGTAAACTAGGTGTAAACTAGGTGTAAAGTAGGTGTAAAGGAGGAGTAAACTAGGTGTAAACTAGGAGTAAGGCCGGAGTAAATTAGCCAATCACATGCAGCCCATTGTGTAAATAATGTATATAAAGCAGATACTTTGAGGGAACATCCATTCCTCCTCACCACTATGAGCTGAATAAAGAGCATGAAATCCCCTCTCGACTCTATTTCAATCTCAAACCCTCCAACACTTCTCTGATGAAAAAAGGGATGTCCTATTCAATAATAAATAAATAATAATAATAGTTTTATTATTTATACCCCACCCATCTGACTGGGTCGTGCCAGCCACGCTCAGCAGCTTGCAGGATAAAATAATATACAATAAAACATGAAACTTTTTTTTACCTATATGCCTACTATATGGAAGTTAACAACTGGACAACAGAACTGGATTGTACACACTCTAATGGTAGCTGAGAGGCTGATACTGATAAACTGGAAGAGTAAAGAGATGATCTCCTTTAATCGGTGGATTGATAATATGGTAACACTTGCAACCTGTGAACGGACTGCTTACAAACATAGACTGCTTGGATAAATACGACAGTATTTCGAATGAATTTATACAAAATGTAGTTGACTAATTTATATTAGGGCGTGGTCCCAATTTCATCAAAAATCTGACTTTTGGCAATTCACTCAAAAATGGTGCCCAGCTGTTGCAAATGTTCGCCTGAGAGGTTTTTCAGTCAAAACAGAATGCTTTTTATCACAGGACAAGAAATCAAACCTCCACAACGTAGTCTGTAGAAAAAGTTTTTTTTTAAAAAAAATCCCTAAGCCGCGCGGTCACAATTTCATCAGAAATGCAAATGCTCCCCTGAAAGGTTTGGCGGTCGAAACAGAAGAAAAAGATTTCATCAAAAATCTGACTTTTTGCAATTCACTCAAAAATGGTGCCAAACGGTTGCAAATGGTCCCCTGAGAGGTTTGGTGGTCGAAACAGAAGACTTTTTATCACAGGACAGGAAACCAGCCCTCGACAACTTAACTGGGATAAAAAGATTTTTTTGAAAAAATCGCTAATGCTCCCCTGAGATGTTTTCCACCGCCTGTGCACCGTCCCTCAGACCATGTGGCCAAACGGTTGCAAATTCTCTCCCCTGAAAGGTTTGGCGGTCGAAACAGAAGGCTTTTTATCACAGAACAAGAAATCATCCCTCGACAGCTTAATCGGCGGTTGCAAATGCTCCCCTGAAAGGTTTGGCGGTCGAAACAGAAGGCTTTTTATACAGGACAAGAAATTAGACCTCAACAACTTAATCGGCGGAAGAAGATTTTTTTCAAGAAATCCCTAAACCCCGGGGTCACAATTTCAGAAAAAATCTGACTTTCAGCAATTCACTCAAAAATGGTACCCAACGGTTGCAAATTCTCTCCCCTGAAAGCTTTGGCGGTCGAAACAGAAGGCTTTTTATACAGGACAAGAAATTAGACCTCAAGAACTTAACCTGCGGAAGAAGGTTTTTTTCAAGAAATCCCTAAACCCAGGGTCACAATTTCAGGAAAAAAACCTGACTTTCGGCTATTCACTCAGAAATGGTGCCCAACGGTTGCAAATGCTCCCATGAAAGGTTTGGCGGTCGAAACAGTAGGCTTTTTATCACAGGACAAGAAATCAGCCCTCGACAACTTGATCGGCGGAAGAAGATTTTTTTCAAGAAATCCCTAAACCCAGGGTCACAATTTCAGAAAAAATCTGACTTTTGGCAATTCACTCAAAAATGGTGCCCAACGGTTGCAAATGGTCCCCTGAGAGGTTTGGCGGTCGAAACAGAAGGCTTTTTATCACAGGACAGGAAATCAGCCCTCGACAACTTCATCCGTAGAAAAAGATTTCATCAAAATCTGACTTTCGGCAATTCACTCAAAAATGGTGCCAAACGGTTGCAAATGGTCCCCTGAGAGGTTTGGCGGTCGAAACAGAAGGCTTTTTATCGCAGGACAGGAAAGCAGCCCTCGACAACTTCATCCGTAGAAAAAGATTTCATCAAAAATCTGACTTTCGGCAATTCACTCAAAAATGGTGCCAAACGGTTGCAAATGGTCCCCTGAGAGGTTTGGTGGTCAAAACAGAAGACTTTTTATCACAGGACAGGAAATCAGCCCTCGACAACTTAACCGGGAGAAAAAGATTTTTTTGAAAAAATCGCTAATGCTCCCCTGAGAGGTTGTCCACCGCCTGTGCACCGTCCCTCAGAACATGTGGTGTAAGAAAAAAATGAAAAAATTCCTATGCCCCAGAGTACCCCAGAGATGCATTTTAAATAAATGCACACATAAAGTAGGAGTAAACTAGGAGTAAAGTAGGTGTAAACTAGGAGTAAAGTGGGTGTAAACTAGGAGTAAACTAGGTGTAAACTAGGTGTAAAGTAGGTGTAAAGGAGGAGTAAACTAGGTGTAAACTAGGAGTAAGGCAGGAGTAAATTAGCCAATCACATGCAGCCCATTGTGTAAATAATGTATATAAAGCAGATACTTTGAGGGAACATCCATTCCTCCTCACCACTATGAGCTGAATAAAGAGCATGAAATCCACTCTCGACTCTGAGTATATTTCATTCTCAAACCCTCCAACACTTCTCTGATGAAAAAAGGGATGTCCTATTCAATAATAAATAAATAATAATAATAGTTTTATTATTTATACCCCACCCATCTGACTGGGTCGTGCCAGCCACGCTCAGCAGCTTGCAGGATAAAATAATATACAATAAAACATGAAACTTTTTTTTAACTATATACCTACTATATGGAAGTTCTGGACAACAGAAATGGATTGTACACACTCTATTGGTAGCTGAGAGGCTGATATTGATAAACTGGAAGAGTAAAGAGATGATCTCCTTTAATCGGTGGATTGATAATATGGTAACACTTGCAACCTGTGAACGCACTGCTTACAAACATAGACTGCTTGGATAAATATGACAGTATTTCGAATGAATTTATACAAAATGTGGTTGACTAATTTATATTAGGGCGCGGTCCCAATTTCATCAAAAATCTGACTTTTGGCAATTCACTCAAAAATGGTGCCAAACGGTTGCAAATGCTCCCATGAAAGATTTGGCGGTTCAAACAGAAGGCTTTTTATCACAGAAAAAGAAATCAGCCCTCGACAAGTTAACCGCTAGAAAAATTTTTTTTAAAAATATCGCTAAGCCCCGGGGTCCCAATTTCATCAAAAATCTGACTTTTGGCAAATCACTAAAACATGGTGCCCAGCTGTTGCAAATGTTCGCCTGAGAGGTTTTTCAGTCAAAACAGAATGCTTTTTATCACAGGACAAGAAATCAGACCTCCACAACGTAGTCTGTAGAAAAAGTTTTTTTAAAAAAAATCCCTAAGCCGCGCGGTCACAATTTCATCAGAAATGCAAATGCTCCCCTGAAAGGTTTGGCAGTCGAAACAGAAGAAAAAGATTTCATCAAAAATCTGACTTTTTGCAATTCACTCAAAAATGGTGCCAAACGGTTGCAAATGGTCCCCTGAGAGGTTTGGTGGTCGAAACAGAAGACTTTTTATCACAGGACAGGAAATCAGCCCTCGACAACTTAACCGGGATAAAAAGATTTTTTTGAAAAAATCGCTAATGCTCCCCTGCGATGTTTTCCACCGCCTGTGCACCGTCCCTCAGACCATGTGGCCAAACGGTTGCAAATTCTCTCCCCTGAAAGTTTGGCGGTCGAAACAGAAGGCTTTTTATCACAGAACAAGAAATCAGCCCTCGACAGCTTAATCGGCGGAAGAAGATTTTTTTCAAGAAATCCCTAAATCCCGGGGTCACAATTTCAGAAAAAATCTGACTTTTGGCAATTCACTCAAAAATGGTACCCAACGGTTGCAAATTCTCTCCCCTGAAAGCTTTGGCGGTCGAAACAGAAGGCTTTTTATCACAGGACTAGAAATCAGACCTCGACACCTAACCGGCGAAAGAAGATTTTTTTCAAGAAATCCCTAAGACCCGGGGTCACAATTTCAGAAAATATCTGACTTTTTGCAATTCACTCAAAAATGGTGCCCAATGGTTGCAAATGCTCCCCTGAAAGGTTTGGCGGTCGAAACAGAAGGCTTTTTATACAGGACAAGAAATTAGACCTCAACAACTTAATCGGCGGAAGAAGATTTTTTTCAAGAAATCCCTAAACCCCGGGGTCACAATTTCAGAAAAAATCTGACTTTCAGCAATTCACTCAAAAATGGTACCCAACGGTTGCAAATTCTCTCCCCTGAAAGCTTTGGCGGTCGAAACAGAAGGCTTTTTATACAGGACAAGAAATTAGACCTCAAGAACTTAACCGGCGGAAGAAGGTTTTTTTCAAGAAATCCCTAAACCCAGGGTCACAATTTCAGAAAAAACCTGACTTTCGGCTATTCACTCAGAAATGGTGCCCAACGGTTGCAAATGCTCCCATGAAAGGTTTGGCGGTCGAAACAGAAGGCTTTTTATCACAGGACTAGAAATCAGACCTCGACACCTAACCGGCGAAAGAAGATTTTTTTCAAGAAATCCCTAAGACCCGGGGTCACAATTTCAGAAAATATCTGACTTTTTGCAATTCACTCAAAAATGGTGCCCAACGGTTGCAAATGCTCCCCTGAAAGGTTTGGCGGTCGAAACAGAAGGCTTTTTATACAGGACAAGAAATTAGACCTCAACAACTTAATCGGCGGAAGAAGATTTTTTTCAAGAAATCCCTAAACCCCGGGGTCACAATTTCAGAAAAAATCTGACTTTCAGCAATTCACTCAAAAATGGTACCCAACGGTTGCAAATTCTCTCCCCTGAAAGCTTTGGCGGTCGAAACAGAAGGCTTTTTATACAGGACAAGAAATTAGACCTCAAGAACTTAACCGGCGGAAGAAGGTTTTTTTCAAGAAATCCCTAAACCCAGGGTCACAATTTCAGAAAAAAACTGACTTTCGGCTATTCACTCAGAAATGGTGCCCAACGGTTGCAAATGCTCCCATGAAAGGTTTGGCGGTCGAAACAGAAGGCTTTTTATCACAGGACAAGAAATCAGTCCTCGACAACTTGATCGGCGGAAGAAGATTTTTTTCAAGAAATCCCTAAACCCCGGGGTCACAATTTCAGAAAAAATCTGACTTTCAGCAATTCACTCAAAAATGGTACCCAACGGTTGCAAATTCTCTCCCCTGAAAGCTTTGGCGGTCGAAACAGAAGGCTTTTTATACAGGACAAGAAATTAGACCTCAAGAACTTAACCGGCGGAAGAAGGTTTTTTTCAAGAAATCCCTAAGCCCAGGGTCACAATTTCAGAAAAAACCTGACTTTCGGCTATTCACTCAGAAATGGTGCCCAACGGTTGCAAATGCTCCCATGAAAGGTTTGGCGGTCGAAACAGAAGGCTTTTTTTCACAGGACAAGAAATCAGTCCTCGGCAACTTGATCGGCGGAAGAAGATTTTTTTCAAGAAATCCCTAAACCCAGGGTCACAATTTCAGAAAAAATCTGACTTTTGGCAATTCACTCAAAAATGGTGCCCAACGGTTGCAAATGGTCCCCTGAGAGGTTTGGCGGTCGAAACAGAAGGCTTTTTATCACAGGACAGGAAATCAGCCCTCGACAACTTCATCCGTAGAAAAAGATTTCATCAAAAATCTGACTTTTGGCAATTCACTCAAAAATGGTGCCAAACGGTTGCAAATGGTCCCCTGAGAGGTTTGGCGGTCGAAACAGAAGGCTTTTTATCACAGGACAGGAAATCAGCCCTCGACAACTTCATCCGTAGAAAAAGATTTCATCAAAAATCTGACTTTCGGCAATTCACTCCAAAATGGTGCCAAACGGTTGCAAATGGTCCCCTGAGAGGTTTGGCGGTCGAAACAGAAGGCTTTTTATCGCAGGACAGGAAAGCAGCCCTCGACAACTTCATCCATAGAAAAAGATTTCATCAAAAATCTGACTTTCGGCAATTCACTCAAAAATGGTGCCAAACGGTTGCAAATGGTCCCCTGAGAGGTTTGGTGGTCGAAACAGAAGACTTTTTATCACAGGACAGGAAATCAGCCCTCGACAACTTAACCGGGAGAAAAAGATTTTTTTGAAAAAATCGCTAATGCTCCCCTGAGATGTTGTCCACCGCCTGTGCAACGTCCCTCAGACCATGTGGCCAAACGGTTGCAAATTCTCTCCCCTGAAAGGTTTGGCGGTCGAAACAGACGGCTTTTTATCACAGAACAAGAAATCAGCCCTCGACAGCTTAATCGGCGGAAGAAGATTTTTTTCAAGAAATCCCTAAATCCCGGGGTCACAATTTCAGAAAAAATCTGACTTTCGGCAATTCACTCAAAAATGGTACCCAACGGTTGCAAATTCTCTCCCCTGAAAGCTTTGGCGGTCGAAACAGAAGGCTTTTTATCACTGGACTAGAAATCAGACCTCGACACCTAACCGGCGAAAGAAGATTTTTTTCAAGAAATCCCTAAGACCCGGGGTCACAATTTCATCAAATATCTGACTTTTTGCAATTCACTCAAAAATGGTGCCCAACGGTTGCAAATGCTCCCCTGAAAGGTTTGGCGGTCGAAACAGAAGGCTTTTTATACAGGACAAGAAATTAGACCTCAAGAACTTAACCGGCGGAAGAAGGTTTTTTTCAAGAAATCCCTAAACCCAGGGTCACAATTTCAGAAAAAACCTGACTTTCGGCTATTCACTCAGAAATGGTGCCAAACGGTTGCAAATGCTCCCCTGAAACGTTTGGATGTCGAAACAGAAGTCTTTTTATCACAGGACAAGAAATCAGCCCTCGACAACTTAACCGGCTTAAAATTTTTTTTTGTAAAAATCCGTAAGCCCCAGGGTCACAATTTCATCAAAAATCGGACTTCCGGGAATTCACTCAAAAATGGTGCCAAACGGTTGCAAATGCTCCCCTGAAGGGTTTGGCGGTCGAAACAGAATTTTTTTTATCACAGGACAAGAAATCAGCCATCGACAAGTTAACCGGCAGAATTTTTTTTTTGAAAAAATCCGTAAGCATTTTTCATCAAAAGCATTTGTCACAATTTCATCAAAAATCGGACTTTCGGGAATTCACTCAAAAATGGTGCCAAAAGGTTGCAAATGGTCCCCTGAGAGGTTTGGTGGTCGAAACAGAAGACTTTTTATCACAGGACAGGAAATCAGCCCTCGACAACTTAACCGGGATAAAAAGATTTTTTTGAAAAAATCGCTAATGCTCCCCTGAGATGTTTTCCACCGCCTGTGCACTGTCCCTCAGACCATGTGGCCAAACGGTTGCAAATTCTCTCCCCTGAAAGGTTTGGCGGTCGAAACAGAAGGCTTTTTATCACTCAACAAGAAATCAGCCCTCGACAGCTTAATCGGCGGAAGAAGATTTTTTTCAAGAAATACCTAAATCCCGGGGTCACAATTTCAGAAAAAATGGTGCCAAACGGTTGCAAATGGTCCCCTGAGAGGTTTGGTGGTCGAAACAGAAGACTTTTTATCACAGGACAGGAAATCAGCCCTCGACAACTTAACCGGGATAAAAAGATTTTTTTGAAAAAATCGCTAATGCTCCCCTGAGATGTTTTCCACCGCCTGTGCACCGTCCCTCAGACCATGTGGCCAAACGGTTGCAAATTCTCTCCCCTGAAAGGTTTGGCGGTCGAAACAGAAGGCTTTTTGTCACAGAACAAGAAATCAGCCCTCGACAGCTTAATCGGCGGAAGAAGATTTTTTTCAAGAAATCCCTAAATCCCGGGGTCACAATTTCAGAAAAAATCTGACTTTCGGCAATTCACTCAAAAATGGTACCCAACGGTTGCAAATTCTCTCCCCTGAAAGCTTTGGCGGTCGAAACAGAAGGCTTTTTATACAGGACAAGAAATTAGACCTCAAGAACTTAACCGGCGGAAGAAGGTTTTTTTCAAGAAATCCCTAAACCCAGGGTCACAATTTCAGAAAAAACCTGACTTTCGGCTATTCACTCAGAAATGGTGCCAAACGGTTGCAAATGCTCCCCTGAAACGTTTGGATGTCGAAACAGAAGTCTTTTTATCACAGGACAAGAAATCAGCCCTCGACAACTTAACCGGCTTAAAATTTTTTTTTGTAAAAATCCGTAAGCCCCGGGGTCACAATTTCATCAAAAATCGGACTTCCGGGAATTCACTCAAAAATGGTGCCAAACGGTTGCAAATGCTCCCCTGAAGGGTTTGGCGGTCGAAACAGAATTTTTTTTATCACAGGACAAGAAATCAGCCATCGACAAGTTAACCGGCAGAATTTTTTTTTTTGAAAAAATCCGTAAGCATTTTTCATCAAAAGCATTTGTCACAATTTCATCAAAAATCGGACTTTCGGGAATTCACTCAAAAATGGTGCCAAAAGGTTGCAAATGGTCCCCTGAGAGGTTTGGTGGTCGAAACAGAAGACTTTTTATCACAGGACAGGAAATCAGCCCTCGACAACTTAACCGGGATAAAAAGATTTTTTTGAAAAAATCGCTAATGCTCCCCTGAGATGTTTTCCACCGCCTGTGCACTGTCCCTCAGACCATGTGGCCAAACGGTTGCAAATTCTCTCCCCTGAAAGCTTTGGCGGTCGAAACAGAAGGCTTTTTATCACTCAACAAGAAATCAGCCCTCGACAGCTTAATCGGCGGAAGAAGATTTTTTTCAAGAAATACCTAAATCCCGGGGTCACAATTTCAGAAAAAATGGTGCCAAACGGTTGCAAATGGTCCCCTGAGAGGTTTGGTGGTCGAAACAGAAGACTTTTTATCACAGGACAGGAAATCAGCCCTCGACAACTTAACCGGGATAAAAAGATTTTTTTGAAAAAATCGCTAATGCTCCCCTGAGATGTTTTCCACCGCCTGTGCACCGTCCCTCAGACCATGTGGCCAAACGGTTGCAAATTCTCTCCCCTGAAAGGTTTGGCGGTCGAAACAGAAGGCTTTTTGTCACAGAACAAGAAATCAGCCCTCGACAGCTTAATCGGCGGAAGAAGATTTTTTTCAAGAAATCCCTAAATCCCGGGGTCACAATTTCAGAAAAAATCTGACTTTCGGCAATTCACTCAAAAATGGTACCCAACGGTTGCAAATTCTCTCCCCTGAAAGGTTTGGCGGTCGAAACAGAAGGCTTTTTATCGCAGGACAGGAAAGCAGCCCTCGACAACTTCATCCGTAGAAAAAGATTTCATCAAAAATCTGACTTTCGGCAATTCACTCAAAAATGGTGCCAAACGGTTGCAAATGGTCCCCTGAGAGGTTTGGTGGTCAAAACAGAAGACTTTTTATCACAGGACAGGAAATCAGCCCTCGACAACTTAACCGGGAGAAAAAGATTTTTTTGAAAAAATCGCTAATGCTCCCCTGAGAGGTTGTCCACCGCCTGTGCACCGTCCCTCAGAACATGTGGTGTAAGAAAAAAATGAAAAAATTCCTATGCCCCAGAGTACCCCAGAGATGCATTTTAAATAAATGCACACATAAAGTAGGAGTAAACTAGGAGTAAAGTAGGTGTAAACTAGGAGTAAAGTGGGTGTAAACTAGGAGTAAACTAGGTGTAAACTAGGTGTAAAGTAGGTGTAAAGGAGGAGTAAACTAGGTGTAAACTAGGAGTAAGGCAGGAGTAAATTAGCCAATCACATGCAGCCCATTGTGTAAATAATGTATATAAAACAGATACTTTGAGGGAACATCCATTCCTCCTCACCACTATGAGCTGAATAAAGAGCATGAAATCCACTCTCGACTCTGAGTATATTTCATTCTCAAACCCTCCAACACTTCTCTGATGAAAAAAGGGATGTCCTATTCAATAATAAATAAATAATAATAATAGTTTTATTATTTATACCCCACCCATCTGACTGGGTCGTGCCAGCCACGCTCAGCAGCTTGCAGGATAAAATAATATACAATAAAACATGAAACTTTTTTTTAACTATATACCTACTATATGGAAGTTCTGGACAACAGAAATGGATTGTACACACTCTATTGGTAGCTGAGAGGCTGATATTGATAAACTGGAAGAGTAAAGAGATGATCTCCTTTAATCGGTGGATTGATAATATGGTAACACTTGCAACCTGTGAACGCACTGCTTACAAACATAGACTGCTTGGATAAATATGACAGTATTTCGAATGAATTTATACAAAATGTGGTTGACTAATTTATATTAGGGCGCGGTCCCAATTTCATCAAAAATCTGACTTTTGGCAATTCACTCAAAAATGGTGCCAAACGGTTGCAAATGCTCCCATGAAAGATTTGGCGGTTCAAACAGAAGGCTTTTTATCACAGAAAAAGAAATCAGCCCTCGACAAGTTAACCGCTAGAAAAAATTTTTTTAAAAATATCGCTAAGCCCCGGGGTCCCAATTTCATCAAAAATCTGACTTTTGGCAAATCACTAAAACATGGTGCCCAGCTGTTGCAAATGTTCGCCTGAGAGGTTTTTCAGTCAAAACAGAATGCTTTTTATCACAGGACAAGAAATCAGACCTCCACAACGTAGTCTGTAGAAAAAGTTTTTTTTTAAAAAATCCCTAAGCCGCGCGGTCACAATTTCATCAGAAATGCAAATGCTCCCCTGAAAGGTTTGGCGGTCGAAACAGAAGAAAAAGATTTCATCAAAAATCTGACTTTTTGCAATTCACTCAAAAATGGTGCCAAACGGTTGCAAATG